>NC_054476.1:100266880-100566880 GCF_017639515.1 Carcharodon carcharias
GACCATGTTCCCTCGGCACTGTTCACTCGATTCGCACCATGTTCCCTCGGCGCTGTTCACTCGATTCACACCATGTTCCCTCTGCACTGTTCAGTCGATTCACACCATTTCCCTCGGAAATGTTCACTCGATTCGCACCATTTCCCTCGGTACTGTTCACTCGATTCGCACCATGTTCCCTTGGCACTGTTCAGTCGATTCGCACTATTTCCCTCGGCACTGTCCACTCAATTCACACCATGTTCCCTCGGAACTGTTCAATCGATTCACACCATTTCCCTCGGCACTGTTCACTCGATTCACACCATTTCCCTCGTTACTGTTCACTCGATTCGCACCATGTTCACTCGACAATGCTCACTCGATTCACACCATGTTCCCTCAGCTCTGTTCACTCAAAGCGCACCATGTTCCCTCAGCTCTGTTCACTCGATTCACACCATGTTCCCTCAGAACAGTTCACTCAATTCGCACCATGTTCCCTCGGCACTGTTGACTCGATTCGCATCGTGTTCCCTCGGCACTGTACACTCGATTTGCTCCATGTTCCCTCAGCACTGTTCACTCGATTCGCACCATGTTCACTCAGCACTGTTCACTCGATTCACACCATGTTCCCTCGGCATTGTTCACTCGATTCACACCATGTATCATCGGCACTGTTCACTCGATTGACACCATGTTTCCTCGGCACTGTTCACTTGATTCACACCATGTTCCCTCTGCGCTGTTCACTTGATTCACACCATGTTCCCTCGGCTCTGTTCACTCGATTCGCACCATGTTCCCACGGCTCTGTTCATTCGACTGGCACCATGATCCCTCGGCTCTGTTCACTCGATTCGCACCATGTTCCCTCTGCACTGTTCACTCGATTCGCGCCATTTTCCCTCGGCAATTCTCACTCGATACGCACCATGTTCGCTCAGCAATACTCACTCGATTCGCACCATGTTCCCTCGGCATTGTTCACTCGATTCACACCATGTTCCCTCGGCACTGTCACTTGATTCACACCATGTTCCTTCTGCGCTGTTCACTTGATTCACACCATGTTCCCTCAGCTCTGTTCACTCGATTCGCAACATGTTCCCTCGGCTCTGTTCACTCGATTGGCACCATGATCCCTCGGCTCTGTTCACTCGAATCGCACCATGTTACCTCGACACTGTTCACTCGATTCGCACCATTTTCCCTCGGCAATTCTCACTCGATTCGCACCATGTTCCCTCGGCACTGTTCACTCGATTCGCTCCATGTTCCCTCGGCTCTGTTCACTTGATTCGAACCATGTTCCCTCGGCACTGTTCACTAGATTCGCTCCATGTTCCCTCGGCGATCTTCACACGATTCGCACCATGTTCCCTCGGCGCTCTTCACTCGATTCGTACCATGTTCCCTCGACACTGTTCACTCGATTTGCACCATTTTCCCTAGGCAATTCTCACTCGATACGCACAATGTTCGCTCAGTAATACTCACTCGATACGCACCATGTTCCCTCGGCACTGTTCATTAGATTCGCACCATGTTCCCTTGAGAATGCTCACTCGATTCGCACCATGTTCCCTCGGCGCTGTTCACTCGAGTCGGACCATGTTCCCTCGGCAATGTTCACTCGATTCACACTATTTCCCTCGGCACTGTTCACTCGACTCACACCATTTCCCTCGGCACTGTTCACTCGATTCGCACCATGTTCCCTCGGCAATGCTCACTCGATTCACACCATGTTCCCTCAGATCTGTTCACTCAAACCGCACCATGTTCCCTCAGCTCTGTTCACTCGATTCACACCATGTTCCCTCAAAACCGTTCAATCGATTCACACCATGTTCCCTCAGAACAGTTCACTCAATTCGCACCATGTTCCCTCGGCACTGTTCAGTCGATTCACACCATTTCCCTCGGCAATGTTCACTCGATTCGCACCATTTCCCTCGGCACTGTTCACTCGATTCACACCATGTTCCCTCAGGCACTGTTCAATCGATTCGCACAATTTCCCTCAGCACTGTTCACTTGATTCACACCATGTTCCCTCGGAACTGTTCACTCGATTCACACCAATTCCCTCGGCACTGTTCACTCGATTCACACCATGTTCCCTCAGAACAGTTCACTCGATTCACACCATGTTCCCTCAGATCAGTTCACACGATTCACACCATGTTCCCTCAGAACAGTACACTCAATTCGCACCATGTTCCCTCGGCACTGTTCACTCGATTCGCACCGTGTTCCCTCGGCACTGTACAATCGATTTGCTCCTTGTTCCCTCGGCTCTGGTCAATCGAATCGCAACATGTTCCCTCGGCTCTGTTCACTCGATTCGCAACATGTTCCCTCGGCTCTGTTCACTCGATTCGCACCATGTTCCCTCGGCTCTGTTCAATCGATTCGCAACATGTTCCCTCGGCTCTGTTCACTCGATTCGCACCATGTTCCCTCGGCACTGTTCACTTGATTCGCACCATGTTCCCTCGGCTCTGTTCACTGGATTCGCACCATGTTCCCTCGGCCCAGTACACTCGATTCGCACCATGTTCCCTCGGCTCTGTTCACTCGATTCGCACCATGTTCCCTCGACACTGTTCACTCGAATCGCACCATTTTCCCTCGGCAATTCTCGCTCGATACGCACCATGTTCGCTCAGCAATACTCACTCGATACGCACCATGTTCCCTCGGCAATTCTCACTCGATACGCACCATATTCCCTCGCCAATTCTCACTCGATTCGCACCATGTTCCCTCGGCACTGTTCACTAGATTCGCAACATGTTCCCTCGGCAAAGCTCACTCGATTCGCACCATGTTCCCTCGGCGCTGTTCACTCGAGTCGGACCATGTTCCCTCGGCAATGTTCACTCGATTCACACCATGTTGCCTCGACACTGTTCATTAGATTCGCACCATGTTCCCTTGAGAATGCTCACTCGATTCGCACCATGTTCCCTCGGCGCTGTTCACTCAAGTCGGACCATGTTCCCTCGGCAATGTTCACTCGATTCACACTATTTCCCTCGGCACTGTTCACTCGACTCACACCATATCCCCCGGCACTGTTCACTCGATTCGCACCATGTTCCCTCGGCAATGCTCACTCGATTCACACCATGTTCCCTCAGCTCTGTTCACTCAAACCGCACCATGTTCCCTCAGCTCTGTTCACTCGATTCACACCATGTTCCCTCAGAACCGTTCAATCGATTCACACCATGTTCCCTCAGAACAGTTCACTCAATTCGCACCATGTTCCCTCGGCACTGTTCACTCGATTCGCACCGTGTTCCCTCGGCACTGTACACTCGATTTGCTCCATGTTCCCTCGGCTCTGTTCAATCGAATCGCAACATGTTCCCTCGGCTCTGTTCACTCGATTCGCAACATGTTCCCTCGGCTCTGTTCACTCGATTCGCACCATGTTCACTCGGCTCTGTTCAATCGATTCGCAACATGTTCCCTTGGCTCTGTTCACTCGATTCGCACCATGTTCCCTCGTCTCTGTTCACTCGATTCGCACCATGTTCCCTCGGCACTGTTCACTCGATTCGCACCATGTTCCCTCGGCAATGTTCACTCGATTCGCACCATGTTCCCTCGGCAATGCTCACTCGATTTGCACCATGTTACCTCGGCGCTGTACACTCGAGTCGGACCATGTTCCCTCAGCAATGTTCACTCGATTCATACCATGTTCCCACGGCAATGTTCACTCGATTCACAGCATGTTCCCTCGGCGCTGTTCACTCGATTCGCACCATGTTCCCTCGGCACTGTTCAGTCGATTCACACCATTTCCCTCGGCAATGTTCACTCGATTCACACCATTTCCCTCGGCACTGTTCACTCGATTTGCACCATGTTCCCTCAGGTACTCTTCACTCGATTCACACTATTTCCCTCGGCAATGCTCACTCGATTCACACCATGCTCCCTCGGAATTGTTCAATCGATTCACACTATTTCCCTCGGCACTGTTCACTCGATTCACACCATTTCCCTCGGCACTGTTCACTCGATTCACACCATGTTCCCTCGGCAATGCTCACTCGATTCACACCATGTTCCCTCAGCTCTGTTGACTCGATTCACACCATGTTCCCTCAGAACAGTTCACTCGATTCACACCAAGTTCCCTCAGAACAGTTCACTCAATTCGCACCATGTTCCCTCGGCACTGTTCACTCGATTCGCACCGTGTTCCCTCGGCACTGTACACTCGATTTGCTCCATGTTCCCTCGGCTCTGTTCAATCGAATCGCAACATGTTCCCTCGGCTCTGTTCACTCGATTCGCAACGTGTTCCCTCGGCTCTGTTCACTCGATTCGCACCATGTACCCTCGGCTCTGTTCAATCGATTCGCAACATGTTCCCTTGGCTCTGTTCACTCCATTCGCACCATGATCCCTCGGCTCTGTTCACTCGATTCGCACCATGTTCCCTCAGCTCTGTTCACTCAAACCGCACCATGTTCCCTCAGCTCTGTTCACTCGATTCACACCATGTTCCCTCAGAACAGTTCACTCAATTCGCACCATGTTCCCACGGCACTGTTCACTCGATTCGCACCGTGTTCCCTCGGCACTGTGCACTCGATTTTCTCCATGTTCCCACTCGGCTCTGTTCAATCGAATCGCAACATGTTCCCTCGGCTCTGTTCACTCGATTCGCAAGATGTTCCCTCGGCTCTGTTCACTCGATTCACACCATGTTCCCTCGGCTCTGTTCAATCGATTCGCAACATGTTCCCTCGGCTCTGTTCACTCGATTCGCACCATGTTCCCTCGGTTCTGTTCACTCGATTCGCACCATGTTCCCTCGGCACTGTTCATTCTATTCGCACCATGTTCCCTCGGCTCTGTTCACTCGATTCGCACCATGTTCCCTCGGCTCTGTTCAATCGATTCGCAACATGTTCCCTCGGCTCTGTTCACTCGATTCGCACCATGTTCCCTCGGCTGTGTTCACTCGATTCGCTCCATGTTCCCTCGGCACTGTTCACTCTATTCGCACCATGTTCCCTCGGCGCTCTTCACTCGATTCGCACCATGTTCCCTCGGCGCTCTTCACTCGAGTCGCACCATGTTCCCTCGGCTCTGTTCACTCGATTCGCACCATGTTCCCTCGGCTGTGTTCACTCGATTCGCTCCATGTTCCCTCGGCACTGTTCACTCTATTCGCACCATGTTCCCTCGGCGCTCTTCACTCGATTCGCACCATGTTCCCTCGGCGCTCTTCACTCGATTCGCACCATGTTCCCTCGACACTAATCACTTGATTCGCACCATTTTCCCTCGGCAATTCTCACTCGATACGCACCCTGTTCGCTCAGCAATACTCACTCGATAAGCACCATGTTCCCTCGGCAAATCTCACTCGATTCGCACCATGTTCCCTCGGCACTGTTCACTAGATTCGCACCAAGTTCCCTCGGCACTGTTCAGTCGATTCACACCATTTCCCTCGGCAATGTTCACTCGATTCACACCATTTCCCTCGGCACTGTTCACTCGATTTGCACCATGTTCCCTCAGGTACTCTTCACTCGATTCGCACTATTTCCCTCGGCAATGCTCACTCGATTCACACCATGCTCCCTCGGAATTGTTCAATCGATTCACACTATTTCCCTCGGCACTGTTCACTCGATTCACACCATTTCCCTCGGCACTGTTCACTCGATTCACACCATGTTCCCTCGGCAATGCTCACTCGATTCACACCATGTTCCCTCAGCTCTGTTGACTCGATTCACACCATGTTCCATCAGAACAGTTCACTCGATTCACACCAAGTTCCCTCAGAACAGTTCACTCAATTCGCACCATGTTCCCTCGGCACTGTTCACTCGATTCGCACCGTGTTCCCTCGGCACTGTACACTCGATTTGCTCCATGTTCCCTCGGCTCTGTTCAATCGAATCGCAACATGTTCCCTCGGCTCTGTTCACTCGATTCGCAACGTGTTCCCTCGGCTCTGTTCACTCGATTCGCACCATGTACCCTCGGCTCTGTTCAATCGATTCGCAACATGTTCCCTTGGCTCTGTTCACTCCATTCGCACCATGATCCCTCGGCTCTGTTCACTCGATTCGCACCATGTTCCCTCAGCTCTGTTCACTCAAACCGCACCATGTTCCCTCAGCTCTGTTCACTCGATTCACACCATGTTCCCTCAGAACAGTTCACTCAATTCGCACCATGTTCCCACGGCACTGTTCACTCGATTCGCACCGTGTTCCGTCGGCACTGTGCACTCGATTTTCTCCATGTTCCCACTCGGCTCTGTTCAATCGAATTGAAACATGTTCCCTCGGCTCTGTTCACTCGATTCGCAAGATGTTCCCTCGGCTCTGTTCACTCGATTCACACCATGTTCCCTCGGCTCTGTTCAATCGATTCGCAACATGTTCCCTCGGCTCTGTTCACTCGATTCGCACCATGTTCCCTCGGTTCTGTTCACTCGATTCGCACCATGTTCCCTCGGCACTGTTCATTCTATTCGCACCATGTTCCCTCGGCTCTGTTCACTCGATTCGCACCATGTTCCCTCGGCTCTGTTCAATCGATTCGCAACATGTTCCCTCGGCTCTGTTCACTCGATTCGCACCATGTTCCCTCGGCTGTGTTCACTCGATTCGCTCCATGTTCCCTCGGCACTGTTCACTCTATTCGCACCATGTTCCCTCGGCGCTCTTCACTCGATTCGCACCATGTTCCCTCGGCGCTCTTCACTCGATTCGCACCATGTTCCCTCGGCTCTGTTCACTCGATTCGCACCATGTTCCCTCGGCTGTGTTCACTCGATTCGCTCCATGTTCCCTCGGCACTGTTCACTCTATTCGCACCATGTTCCCTCGGCGCTCTTCACTCGATTCGCACCATGTTCCCTCGGCGCTCTTCACTCGATTCGCACCATGTTCCCTCGACACTAATCACTTGATTCGCACCATTTTCCCTCGGCAATTCTCACTCGATACGCACCCTGTTCGCTCAGCAATACTCACTCGATACGCACCATGTTCCCTCGGCAAATCTCACTCGATTCGCACCATGTTCCCTCGGCACTGTTCACTAGATTCGCACCATGTTCCCTCGGCAATGCTCACTCGATTCGCACCATGTTCCCTCGGCGCTGTTCACTCGAGTCGGACCATGTTCCCTCGGCACTGTTCACTCGATTCGCACCATGTTCCCTCGGCGCTGTTCACTCGATTCACACCATGTTCCCTCTGCACTGTTCAGTCGATTCACACCATTTCCCTCGGAAATGTTCACTCGATTCGCACCATTTCCCTCGGTACTGTTCACTCGATTCGCACCATGTTCCCTTGGCACTGTTCAGTCGATTCGCACTATTTCCCTCGGCACTGTCCACTCAATTCACACCATGTTCCCTCGGAACTGTTCAATCGATTCACACCATTTCCCTCGGCACTGTTCACTCGATTCACACCATTTCCCTCGTTACTGTTCACTCGATTCGCACCATGTTCACTCGACAATGCTCACTCGATTCACACCATGTTCCCTCAGCTCTGTTCACTCAAAGCGCACCATGTTCCCTCAGCTCTGTTCACTCGATTCACACCATGTTCCCTCAGAACAGTTCACTCAATTCGCACCATGTTCCCTCGGCACTGTTGACTCGATTCGCATCGTGTTCCCTCGGCACTGTACACTCGATTTGCTCGATGTTCCCTCAGCACTGTTCACTCGATTCGCACCATGTTCACTCAGCACTGTTCACTCGATTCACACCATGTTCCCTCGGCATTGTTCACTCGATTCACACCATGTATCATCGGCACTGTTCACTCGATTGACACCATGTTTCCTCGGCACTGTTCACTTGATTCACACCATGTTCCCTCTGCGCTGTTCACTTGATTCACACCATGTTCCCTCGGCTCTGTTCACTCGATTCGCACCATGTTCCCACGGCTCTGTTCATTTGACTGGCACCATGATCCCTCGGCTCTGTTCACTCGATTCGCACCATGTTCCCTCTGCACTGTTCACTCGATTCGCGCCATTTTCCCTCGGCAATTCTCACTCGATACGCACCATGTTCGCTCAGCAATACTCACTCGATTCGCACCATGTTCCCTCGGCATTGTTCACTCGATTCACACCATGTTCCCTCGGCACTGTCACTTGATTCACACCATGTTCCCTCAGCTCTGTTCACTCGATTCGCAACATGTTCCCTCGGCTCTGTTCACTCGATTGGCACCATGATCCCTCGGCTCTGTTCACTCGAATCGCACCATGTTACCTCGACACTGTTCACTCGATTCGCACCATTTTCCCTCGGCAATTCTCACTCGATTCGCACCATGTTCCCTCGGCACTGTTCACTCGATTCGCTCCATGTTCCCTCGGCTCTGTTCACTTGATTCGAACCATGTTCCCTCGGCACTGTTCACTAGATTCGCTCCATGTTCCCTCGGCGATCTTCACACGATTCGCACCATGTTCCCTCGGCGCTCTTCACTCGATTCGCACCATGTTCCCTCGACACTGTTCACTCGATTTGCACCATTTTCCCTAGGCAATTCTCACTCGATACGCACAATGTTCGCTCAGTAATACTCACTCGATACGCACCATGTTCCCTCGGCACTGTTCATTAGATTCGCACCATGTTCCCTTGAGAATGCTCACTCGATTCGCACCATGTTCCCTCGGCGCTGTTCACTCGAGTCGGACCATGTTCCCTCGGCAATGTTCACTCGATTCACACTATTTCCCTCGGCACTGTTCACTCGACTCACACCATTTCCCTCGGCACTGTTCACTCGATTCGCACCATGTTCCCTCGGCAATGCTCACTCGATTCACACCATGTTCCCTCAGATCTGTTCACTCAAACCGCACCATGTTCCCTCAGCTCTGTTCACTCGATTCACACCATGTTCCCTCAAAACCGTTCAATCGATTCACACCATGTTCCCTCAGAACAGTTCACTCAATTCGCACCATGTTCCCTCGGCACTGTTCAGTCGATTCACACCATTTCCCTCGGCAATGTTCACTCGATTCGCACCATTTCCCTCGGCACTGTTCACTCGATTCACACCATGTTCCCTCGGAACTGTTCACTCGATTCACACCAATTCCCTCGGCACTGTTCACTCGATTCACACCATGTTCCCTCAGAACAGTTCACTCGATTCACACCATGTTCCCTCAGATCAGTTCACACGATTCACACCATGTTCCCTCAGAACAGTACACTCAATTCGCACCATGTTCCCTCGGCACTGTTCACTCGATTCGCACCGTGTTCCCTCGGCACTGTACAATCGATTTGCTCCTTGTTCCCTCGGCTCTGGTCAATCGAATCGCAACATGTTCCCTCGGCTCTGTTCACTCGATTCGCAACATGTTCCCTCGGCTCTGTTCACTCGATTCGCACCATGTTCCCTCGGCTCTGTTCAATCGATTCGCAACATGTTCCCTCGGCTCTGTTCACTCGATTCGCACCATGTTCCCTCGGCACTGTTCACTTGATTCGCACCATGTTCCCTCGGCTCTGTTCACTGGATTCGCACCATGTTCCCTCGGCCCAGTACACTCGATTCGCACCATGTTCCCTCGGCTCTGTTCACTCGATTCGCACCATGTTCCCTCGACACTGTTCACTCGAATCGCACCATTTTCCCTCGGCAATTCTCGCTCGATACGCACCATGTTCGCTCAGCAATACTCACTCGATACGCACCATGTTCCCTCGGCAATTCTCACTCGATACGCACCATATTCCCTCGCCAATTCTCACTCGATTCGCACCATGTTCCCTCGGCACTGTTCACTAGATTCGCAACATGTTCCCTCGGCAATGCTCACTCGATTCGCACCATGTTCCCTCGGCGCTGTTCACTCGAGTCGGACCATGTTCCCTCGGCAATGTTCACTCGATTCACACCATGTTGCCTCGGCACTGTTCATTAGATTCGCACCATGTTCCCTTGAGAATGCTCACTCGATTCGCACCATGTTCCCTCGGCGCTGTTCACTCAAGTCGGACCATGTTCCCTCGGCAATGTTCACTCGATTCACACTATTTCCCTCGGCACTGTTCACTCGACTCACACCATATCCCCCGGCACTGTTCACTCGATTCGCACCATGTTCCCTCGGCAATGCTCACTCGATTCACACCATGTTCCCTCAGCTCTGTTCACTCAAACCGCACCATGTTCCCTCAGCTCTGTTCACTCGATTCACACCATGTTCCCTCAGAACCGTTCAATCGATTCACACCATGTTCCCTCAGAACAGTTCACTCAATTCGCACCATGTTCCCTCGGCACTGTTCACTCGATTCGCACCGTGTTCCCTCGGCACTGTACACTCGATTTGCTCCATGTTCCCTCGGCTCTGTTCAATCGAATCGCAACATGTTCCCTCGGCTCTGTTCACTCGATTCGCAACATGTTCCCTCGGCTCTGTTCACTCTTTTCGCACCATGTTCACTCGGCTCTGTTCAATCGATTCGCAACATGTTCCCTTGGCTCTGTTCACTCGATTCGCACCATGTTCCCTCGTCTCTGTTCACTCGATTCGCACCATGTTCCCTCGGCACTGTTCACTCGATTCGCACCATGTTCCCTCGGCAATGTTCACTCGATTCGCACCATGTTCCCTCGGCAATGCTCACTCGATTTGCACCATGTTACCTCGGCGCTGTACACTCGAGTCGGACCATGTTCCCTCAGCAATGTTCACTCGATTCATACCATGTTCCCACGGCAATGTTCACTCGATTCACAGCATGTTCCCTCGGCGATGTTCACTCGATTCGCACCAAGTTCCCTCGGCACTGTTCAGTCGATTCACACCATTTCCCTCGGCAATGTTCACTCGATTCACACCATTTCCCTCGGCACTGTTCACTCGATTTGCACCATGTTCCCTCAGGTACTCTTCACTCGATTCGCACTATTTCCCTCGGCAATGCTCACTCGATTCACACCATGCTCCCTCGGAATTGTTCAATCGATTCACACTATTTCCCTCGGCACTGTTCACTCGATTCACACCATTTCCCTCGGCACTGTTCACTCGATTCACACCATGTTCCCTCGGCAATGCTCACTCGATTCACACCATGTTCCCTCAGCTCTGTTGACTCGATTCACACCATGTTCCCTCAGAACAGTTCACTCGATTCACACCAAGTTCCCTCAGAACAGTTCACTCAATTCGCACCATGTTCCCTCGGCACTGTTCACTCGATTCGCACCGTGTTCCCTCGGCACTGTACACTCGATTTGCTCCATGTTCCCTCGGCTCTGTTCAATCGAATCGCAACATGTTCCCTCGGCTCTGTTCACTCGATTCGCAACATGTTCCCTCGGCTCTGTTCACTCGATTCGCACCATGTACCCTCGGCTCTGTTCAATCGATTCGCAACATGTTCCCTTGGCTCTGTTCACTCCATTCGCACCATGATCCCTCGGCTCTGTTCACTCGATTCGCACCATGTTCCCTCAGCTCTGTTCACTCAAACCGCACCATGTTCCCTCAGCTCTGTTCACTCGATTCACACCATGTTCCCTCAGAACAGTTCACTCAATTCGCACCATGTTCCCACGGCACTGTTCACTCGATTCGCACCGTGTTCCCTCGGCACTGTGCACTCGATTTTCTCCATGTTCCCACTCGGCTCTGTTCAATCGAATCGCAACATGTTCCCTCGGCTCTGTTCACTCGATTCGCAAGATGTTCCCTCGGCTCTGTTCACTCGATTCACACCATGTTCCCTCGGCTCTGTTCAATCGATTCGCAACATGTTCCCTCGGCTCTGTTCACTCGATTCGCACCATGTTCCCTCGGTTCTGTTCACTCGATTCGCACCATGTTCCCTCGGCACTGTTCATTCTATTCGCACCATGTTCCCTCGGCTCTGTTCACTCGATTCGCACCATGTTCCCTCGGCTCTGTTCAATCGATTCGCAACATGTTCCCTCGGCTCTGTTCACTCGATTCGCACCATGTTCCCTCGGCTGTGTTCACTCGATTCGCTCCATGTTCCCTCGGCACTGTTCACTCTATTCGCACCATGTTCCCTCGGCGCTCTTCACTCGATTCGCACCATGTTCCCTCGGCGCTCTTCACTCGATTCGCACCATGTTCCCTCGACACTGTTCACTTGATTCGCACCATTTTCCCTCGGCAATTCTCACTCGATACGCACCCTGTTCGCTCAGCAATACTCACTCGATACGCACCATGTTCCCTCGGCAAATCTCACTCGATTCGCACCATGTTCCCTCGGCACTGTTCACTAGATTCGCACCATGTTCCCTCGGCAATGCTCACTCGATTCGCACCATGTTCCCTCAGGTACTCTTCACTCGATTCGCACTATTTCCCTCGGCAATGCTCACTCGATTCACACCATGCTCCCTCGGAATTGTTCAATCGATTCACACTATTTCCCTCGGCACTGTTCACTCGATTCACACCATTTCCCTCGGCACTGTTCACTCGATTCACACCATGTTCCCTCGGCAATGCTCACTCGATTCACACCATGTTCCCTCAGCTCTGTTGACTCGATTCACACCATGTTCCCTCAGAACAGTTCACTCGATTCACACCAAGTTCCCTCAGAACAGTTCACTCAATTCGCACCATGTTCCCTCGGCACTGTTCACTCGATTCGCACCGTGTTCCCTCGGCACTGTACACTCGATTTGCTCCATGTTCCCTCGGCTCTGTTCAATCGAATCGCAACATGTTCCCTCGGCTCTGTTCACTCGATTCGCAACGTGTTCCCTCGGCTCTGTTCACTCGATTCGCACCATGTTCCCTCGGCTCTGTTCAATCGATTCGCAACATGTTCCCTCGGCTGTGTTCACTCCATTCGCACCATGTTCCCTCGGCTCTGTTCACTCGATTCGCACCATGTTCCCTCAGCTCTGTTCATTCAAACCGCACCATGTTCCCTCAGCTCTGTTCACTCGATTCACACCATGTTCCCTCAGAACAGTTCACTCAATTCGCACCATGTTCCCACGGCACTGTTCACTCGATTCGCACCGTGTTCCCTCGGCACTGTGCACTCGATTTTCTCCATGTTCCCACTCGGCTCTGTTCAATCGAATCGCAACATGTTCCCTCGGCTCTGTTCACTCGATTCGCAAGATGTTCCCTCGGCTCTGTTCACTCGATTCACACCATGTTCCCTCGGCTCTGTTCAATCGATTCGCAACATGTTCCCTCGGCTCTGTTCACTCGATTCGCACCATGTTCCCTCGGTTCTGTTCACTCGATTCGCACCATGTTCCCTCGGCACTGTTCATTCTATTCGCACCATGTTCCCTCGGCTCTGTTCACTCGATTCGCACCATGTTCCCTCGGCTCTGTTCAATCGATTCGCAACATGTTCCCTCGGCTCTGTTCACTCGATTCGCACCATGTTCCCTCGGCTGTGTTCACTCGATTCGCTCCATGTTCCCTCGGCACTGTTCACTCTATTCGCACCATGTTCCCTCGGCGCTCTTCACTCGATTCGCACCATGTTCCCTCGGCGCTCTTCACTCGATTCGCACCATGTTCCCTCGACACTGTTCACTTGATTCGCACCATTTTCCCTCGGCAATTCTCACTCGATACGCACCCTGTTCGCTCAGCAATACTCACTCGATACGCACCATGTTCCCTCGGCAAATCTCACTCGATTCGCACCATGTTCCCTCGGCACTGTTCACTAGATTCGCACCATGTTCCCTCGGCAATGCTCACTCGATTCGCACCATGTTCCCTCGGCGCTGTTCACTCGAGTCGGACCATGTTCCCTCGGCACTGTTCACTCGATTCGCACCATGTTCCCTCGGCGCTGTTCACTCGATTCACACCATGTTCCCTCGGCATTGTTCAGTCGATTCACACCATTTCCCTCGGAAATGTTCACTCGATTCGCACCATTTCCCTCGGTACTGTTCACTCGATTCGCACCATGTTCCCTTGGCACTGTTCAGTCGATTCGCACTATTTCCTTCGGCACTGTTAACTCGATTCGCACCATGTTCACTCGACAATGCTCACTCGATTCACACCATGTTCCCTCAGCTCTGTTCACTCAAAGCGCACCATGTTCCCTCGGCTCTGTTCACTCGATTCACACCATGTTCCCTCAGAATAGTTCACTCAATTCGCACCATGTTCCCTCGGCACTGTTGACTCGATTCGCATCGTGTTCCCTCGGCACTGTACACTCGATTTGCTCGATGTTCCCTCAGCACTGTTCACTCGATTCGCACCATGTTCACTCAGCACTGTTCACTCGATTCACACCATGTTCACTCGGCATTGTTCACTCGATTCACACCATGTATCATCGGCACTGTTCACTCGATTGACACCATGTTTCCTCGGCACTGTTCACTTGATTCACACCATGTTCCCTCAGAACAGTTCACTCGATTCACACCAAGTTCCCTCAGAACAGTTCACTCAATTCGCACCATGTTCCCTCGGCACTGTTCACTCGATTCGCACCGTGTTCCCTCGGCACTGTACACTCGATTTGCTCCATGTTCCCTCGGCTCTGTTCAATCGAATCGCAACATGTTCCCTCGGCTCTGTTCACTCGATTCGCAACGTGTTCCCTCGGCTCTGTTCACTCGATTCGCACCATGTACCCTCGGATCTGTTCAATCGATTCGCAACATGTTCCCTTGGCTCTGTTCACTCCATTCGCACCATGATCCCTCGGCTCTGTTCACTCGATTCGCACCATGTTCCCTCAGCTCTGTTCACTCAAACCGCACCATGTTCCCTCAGCTCTGTTCACTCGATTCACACCATGTTCCCTCAGAACAGTTCACTCAATTCGCACCATGTTCCCACGGCACTGTTCACTCGATTCGCACCGTGTTCCCTCGGCACTGTGCACTCGATTTTCTCCATGTTCCCACTCGGCTCTGTTCAATCGAATCGCAACATGTTCCCTCGGCTCTGTTCACTCGATTCGCAAGATGTTCCCTCGGCTCTGTTCACTCGATTCACACCATGTTCCCTCGGCTCTGTTCAATCGATTCGCAACATGTTCCCTCGGCTCTGTTCACTCGATTCGCACCATGTTCCCTCGGTTCTGTTCACTCGATTCGCACCATGTTCCCTCGGCACTGTTCATTCTATTCGCACCATGTTCCCTCGGCTCTGTTCACTCGATTCGCACCATGTTCCCTCGGCTCTGTTCAATCGATTCGCAACATTTTCCCTCGGCTCTGTTCACTCGATTCGCACCATGTTCCCTCGGCTGTGTTCACTCGATTCGCTCCATGTTCCCTCGGCACTGTTCACTCTATTCGCACCATGTTCCCTCGGCGCTCTACACTCGATTCGCACCATGTTCCCTCGGCGCTCTTCACTCGATTCGCACCATGTTCCCTCGACACTGTTCACTTGATTCGCACCATTTTCCCTCGGCAATTCTCACTCGATACGCACCCTGTTCGCTCAGCAATACTCACTCGATACGCACCATGTTCCCTCGGCAAATCTCACTCGATTCGCACCATGTTCCCTCGGCACTGTTCACTAGATTCGCACCATGTTCCCTCGGCAATGCTCACTCGATTCGCACCATGTTCCCTCGGCGCTGTTCACTCGAGTCGGACCATGTTCCCTCGGCACTGTTCACTCGATTCGCACCATGTTCCCTCGGCGCTGTTCACTCGATTCACACCATGTTCCCTCGGCATTGTTCAGTCGATTCACACCATTTCCCTCGGAAATGTTCACTCGATTCGCACCATTTCCCTCGGTACTGTTCACTCGATTCGCACCATGTTCCCTTGGCACTGTTCAGTCGATTCGCACTATTTCCTTCGGCACTGTTAACTCGATTCGCACCATGTTCACTCGACAATGCTCACTCGATTCACACCATGTTCCCTCAGCTCTGTTCACTCAAAGCGCACCATGTTCCCTCGGCTCTGTTCACTCGATTCACACCATGTTCCCTCAGAATAGTTCACTCAATTCGCACCATGTTCCCTCGGCACTGTTGACTCGATTCGCATCGTGTTCCCTCGGCACTGTACACTCGATTTGCTCGATGTTCCCTCAGCACTGTTCACTCGATTCGCACCATGTTCACTCAGCACTGTTCACTCGATTCACACCATGTTCCCTCGGCATTGTTCACTCGATTCACACCATGTATCATCGGCACTGTTCACTCGATTGACACCATGTTTCCTCGGCACTGTTCACTTGATTCACACCATGTTCCCTCTGCGCTGTTCACTTGATTCACACCATGT
Source organism: Carcharodon carcharias (assembly GCF_017639515.1). Taxonomy (NCBI): domain Eukaryota; kingdom Metazoa; phylum Chordata; class Chondrichthyes; order Lamniformes; family Lamnidae; genus Carcharodon; species Carcharodon carcharias. The sequence continues at coordinate 100,283,173 of NC_054476.1, forward strand.
TCCCTCGGCTCTGTTCACTCGATTCGCACCATGTTCCCACGGCTCTGTTCATTCGATTGGCACCATGATCCCTCGGCTCTGTTCACTCGATTCGCACCATGTTCCCTCTGCACTGTTCACTCGATTCGCGCCATTTTCCCTCGGCAATTCTCACTCGATACGCACCATGTTCGCTCAGCAATACTCACTCGATTCGCACCATGTTCCCTCGGCATTGCTCACTCGATTCGCACCATGTTCCCTCGGCACTGTCACTTGATTCACACCATGTTCCTTCTGCGCTGTTCACTTGATTCACACCATGTTCCCTCAGCTCTGTTCACTCGATTCGCAACATGTTCCCTCGGCTCTGTTCACTCGATTGGCACCATGATCCCTCGGCTCTGTTCACTCGAATCGCACCATGTTACCTCGACACTGTTCACTCGATTCGCACCATTTTCCCTCGGCAATTCTCACTCGATTCGCACCATGTTCCCTCGGCACTGTTCACTCGATTCGCTCCATGTTCCCTCGGCTCTGTTCACTTGATTCGAACCATGTTCCCTCGGCACTGTTCACTAGATTCGCTCCATGTTCCCTCGGCGATCTTCACACGATTCTCACCATGTTCCCTCGGCACTGTCACTTGATTCACACCATGTTCCTTCTGCGCTGTTCACTTGATTCACACCATGTTCCCTCAGCTCTGTTCACTCGATTCGCAACATGTTCCCTCGGCTCTGTTCACTCGATTGGCACCATGATCCCTCGGCTCTGTTCACTCGAATCGCACCATGTTACCTCGACACTGTTCACTCGATTCGCACCATTTTCCCTCGGCAATTCTCACTCGATTCGCACCATGTTCCCTCGGCACTGTTCACTCGATTCGCTCCATGTTCCCTCGGCTCTGTTCACTTGATTCGAACCATGTTCCCTCGGCACTGTTGACTCGATTCGCATCGTGTTCCCTCGGCACTGTACACTCGATTTGCTCGATGTTCCCTCAGCACTGTTCACTCGATTCGCACCATGTTCACTCAGCACTGTTCACTCGATTCACACCATGTTCACTCGGCATTGTTCACTCGATTCACACCATGTATCATCGGCACTGTTCACTCGATTGACACCATGTTTCCTCGGCACTGTTCACTTGATTCACACCATGTTCCCTCAGAACAGTTCACTCGATTCACACCAAGTTCCCTCAGAACAGTTCACTCAATTCGCACCATGTTCCCTCGGCACTGTTCACTCGATTCGCACCGTGTTCCCTCGGCACTGTACACTCGATTTGCTCCATGTTCCCTCGGCTCTGTTCAATCGAATCGCAACATGTTCCCTCGGCTCTGTTCACTCGATTCGCAACGTGTTCCCTCGGCTCTGTTCACTCGATTCGCACCATGTACCCTCGGATCTGTTCAATCGATTCGCAACATGTTCCCTTGGCTCTGTTCACTCCATTCGCACCATGATCCCTCGGCTCTGTTCACTCGATTCGCACCATGTTCCCTCAGCTCTGTTCACTCAAACCGCACCATGTTCCCTCAGCTCTGTTCACTCGATTCACACCATGTTCCCTCAGAACAGTTCACTCAATTCGCACCATGTTCCCACGGCACTGTTCACTCGATTCGCACCGTGTTCCCTCGGCACTGTGCACTCGATTTTCTCCATGTTCCCACTCGGCTCTGTTCAATCGAATCGCAACATGTTCCCTCGGCTCTGTTCACTCGATTCGCAAGATGTTCCCTCGGCTCTGTTCACTCGATTCACACCATGTTCCCTCGGCTCTGTTCAATCGATTCGCAACATGTTCCCTCGGCTCTGTTCACTCGATTCGCACCATGTTCCCTCGGTTCTGTTCACTCGATTCGCACCATGTTCCCTCGGCACTGTTCATTCTATTCGCACCATGTTCCCTCGGCTCTGTTCACTCGATTCGCACCATGTTCCCTCGGCTCTGTTCAATCGATTCGCAACATTTTCCCTCGGCTCTGTTCACTCGATTCGCACCATGTTCCCTCGGCTGTGTTCACTCGATTCGCTCCATGTTCCCTCGGCACTGTTCACTCTATTCGCACCATGTTCCCTCGGCGCTCTACACTCGATTCGCACCATGTTCCCTCGGCGCTCTTCACTCGATTCGCACCATGTTCCCTCGACACTGTTCACTTGATTCGCACCATTTTCCCTCGGCAATTCTCACTCGATACGCACCCTGTTCGCTCAGCAATACTCACTCGATACGCACCATGTTCCCTCGGCAAATCTCACTCGATTCGCACCATGTTCCCTCGGCACTGTTCACTAGATTCGCACCATGTTCCCTCGGCAATGCTCACTCGATTCGCACCATGTTCCCTCGGCGCTGTTCACTCGAGTCGGACCATGTTCCCTCGGCACTGTTCACTCGATTCGCACCATGTTCCCTCGGCGCTGTTCACTCGATTCACACCATGTTCCCTCGGCATTGTTCAGTCGATTCACACCATTTCCCTCGGAAATGTTCACTCGATTCGCACCATTTCCCTCGGTACTGTTCACTCGATTCGCACCATGTTCCCTTGGCACTGTTCAGTCGATTCGCACTATTTCCTTCGGCACTGTTAACTCGATTCGCACCATGTTCACTCGACAATGCTCACTCGATTCACACCATGTTCCCTCAGCTCTGTTCACTCAAAGCGCACCATGTTCCCTCGGCTCTGTTCACTCGATTCACACCATGTTCCCTCAGAATAGTTCACTCAATTCGCACCATGTTCCCTCGGCACTGTTGACTCGATTCGCATCGTGTTCCCTCGGCACTGTACACTCGATTTGCTCGATGTTCCCTCAGCACTGTTCACTCGATTCGCACCATGTTCACTCAGCACTGTTCACTCGATTCACACCATGTTCCCTCGGCATTGTTCACTCGATTCACACCATGTATCATCGGCACTGTTCACTCGATTGACACCATGTTTCCTCGGCACTGTTCACTTGATTCACACCATGTTCCCTCTGCGCTGTTCACTTGATTCACACCATGTTCCCTCGGCTCTGTTCACTCGATTCGCACCATGTTCCCACGGCTCTGTTCATTCGATTGGCACCATGATCCCTCGGCTCTGTTCACTCGATTCGCACCATGTTCCCTCTGCACTGTTCACTCGATTCGCGCCATTTTCCCTCGGCAATTCTCACTCGATACGCACCATGTTCGCTCAGCAATACTCACTCGATTCGCACCATGTTCCCTCGGCATTGCTCACTCGATTCGCACCATGTTCCCTCGGCACTGTCACTTGATTCACACCATGTTCCTTCTGCGCTGTTCACTTGATTCACACCATGTTCCCTCAGCTCTGTTCACTCGATTCGCAACATGTTCCCTCGGCTCTGTTCACTCGATTGGCACCATGATCCCTCGGCTCTGTTCACTCGAATCGCACCATGTTACCTCGACACTGTTCACTCGATTCGCACCATTTTCCCTCGGCAATTCTCACTCGATTCGCACCATGTTCCCTCGGCACTGTTCACTCGATTCGCTCCATGTTCCCTCGGCTCTGTTCACTTGATTCGAACCATGTTCCCTCGGCACTGTTCACTAGATTCGCTCCATGTTCCCTCGGCGATCTTCACACGATTCTCACCATGTTCCCTCGGCACTGTCACTTGATTCACACCATGTTCCTTCTGCGCTGTTCACTTGATTCACACCATGTTCCCTCAGCTCTGTTCACTCGATTCGCAACATGTTCCCTCGGCTCTGTTCACTCGATTGGCACCATGATCCCTCGGCTCTGTTCACTCGAATCGCACCATGTTACCTCGACACTGTTCACTCGATTCGCACCATTTTCCCTCGGCAATTCTCACTCGATTCGCACCATGTTCCCTCGGCACTGTTCACTCGATTCGCTCCATGTTCCCTCGGCTCTGTTCACTTGATTCGAACCATGTTCCCTCGGCACTGTTCACTAGATTCGCTCCATGTTCCCTCGGCGATCTTCACACGATTCGCACCATGTTCCCTCGGCGCTCTTCACTCGATTCGCACCATGTTCCCTCGACACTGTTCACTCGATTTGCACCATTTTCCCTAGGCAATTCTCACTCGATACGCACAATGTTCGCTCAGTAATACTCACTCGATACGCACCATGTTCCCTCGGCACTGTTCATTAGATTCGCACCATGTTCCCTTGAGAATGCTCACTCGATTCGCACCATGTTCCCTCGGCGCTGTTAACTCGAGTCGGACCATGTTCCCTCGGCAATGTTCACTCGATTCACACTATTTCCCTCGGCACTGTTCACTCGACTCACACCATTTCCCTCGGCACTGTTCACTCGATTCGCACCATGTTCCCTCGGCAATGCTCACTCGATTCACACCATGTTCCCTCAGATCTGTTCACTCAAACCGCACCATGTTCCCTCAGCTCTGTTCACTCGATTCACACCATGTTCCCTCAGAACCGTTCAATCGATTCACACCATGTTCCCTCAGAACAGTTCACTCAATTCGCACCATGTTCCCTCGGAACTGTTCAGTCGATTCACACCATTTCCCTCGGCAGTGTTCACTCGATTCGCACCATTTCCCTCGGCACTGTTCACTCGATTCACACCATGTTCCCTCAGGCACTGTTCAATCGATTCGCACAATTTCCCTCAGCACTGTTCACTCGATTCACACCATGTTCCCTCGGAACTGTTCACTCGATTCACACCAATTCCCTCGGCACTGTTCACTCGATTCACACCATGTTCCCTCAGAACAGTTCACTCGATTCACACCATGTTCCCTCAGATCAGTTCACTCGATTCACACCATGTTCCCTCAGAACAGTACACTCAATTCGCACCATGTTCCCTCGGCACTGTTCACTCGATTCGCACCGTGTTCCCTCGGCACTGTACAATCGATTTGCTCCTTGTTCCCTCGGCTCTGGTCAATCGAATCGCAACATGTTCCCTCGGCTCTGTTCACTCGATTCGCAACATGTTCCCTCGGCTCTGTTCACTCGATTCGCACCATGTTCCCTCGGCTCTGTTCAATCGATTCGCAACATGTTCCCTCGGCTCTGTTCACTCGATTCGCACCATGTTCCCTCGGCACTGTTCACTTGATTCGCACCATGTTCCCTCGGCTCTGTTCACTGGATTCGCACCATGTTCCCTCGGCCCAGTACACTCGATTCGCACCATGTTCCCTCGGCTCTGTTCACTCGATTCGCACCATGTTCCCTCGGCGCTCTTCACCCGATTCGCACCATGTTCCCTCGACACTGTTCACTCGAATCGCACCATTTTCCCTCGGCAATTCTCGCTCGATACGCAGCATGTTCGCTCAGCAATACTCACTCGATACGCACCATGTTCCCTCGGCAATTCTCACCCGATTCGCACCATGTTCCCTCGGCACTATTCACTAGATTCGCACCATGTTCCCTAGGCGCTCTTCACTCGATTCGCACCATTTTCCCTCGGCAATTCTCACTCGATTCGCACCATGTTCCCGGGGCTCTGTTCACTTGATTCTCAACATGTTCCCTCAGCACTGTTCACTAGATTCGCTCCATGTTCCCTCGGCGCTCTTCTCACGATTCGCACCATGTTCCCTCGGCGCTCTTCACTCGATTCGCACCATGTTCCCTCGACACTGTTCACTCGATTCGTACCATTTTCCCTCGGCAATTCTCACTCGATACGCACCATGTTCGCTCAGCAATACTCACTCGGTACGCACCATGTTCCCTCGCCAATTCTCACTCGATTCGCACCATGTTCCCTCGGCACTGTTCACTAGATTCGCACCATGTTCACTCGGCAATGCTCACTCGATTCACACCATGTTCCCTCGGCGCTGTTCACTCGAGTCGGACCATGTTCCCTCGGCAATGTTCACTCGATTCACACCATGTTCCCTCTGCACTGTTCACTCGATTCACAGCATGTTCCCTCGGCACTGTTCAGTCGATTCACACCATTTCCCTCGGCAATGTTCACTCGATTCACACCATGTTCCCAAAGGCACTGTTCAATCGATTCGCACAATTTCCCTCAGCACTGTTCACTCGATTCACACCATGTTCCCTCGGAACTGTTCAATCGAATCACACCATTTCCCTCGGCACTGTTCACTCGATTCACACCATTTCCCTCAGAACAGTTCACTCGATTCACACCATGTTCCCTCAGAACAGTTCACTCGATTCACACCATGTTCCCTCAGAACAGTTCACTCAATTCGCACCATATTCCCTCAGCACTGTTCACTCGATTCGCACCATGTTCCCTCGGCACTGTGCACTCGATTTGCTCCATGTTCCCTCGGCTCTGTTCAATCGAATCGCAACATGTTCCCTTGGCTCTCTTCACTCGATTCGCACCATGTTCCCTCGGCTCTGTTCAATCGATTCGCAACATGTTCCCTCTGCTCTGATCACTCGATTCGCACCATGTTCCCTCGGCACTGTTCACTTGATTCGCACAATATTCCCACGGCTCTGTTCACTGGATTCGCACCATGTTCCCTTGGCGATCTTCACTCGATTCGCACCATGTTCCCTCGACACTGTTCAATCGATTCGCACCATTTTCCCTCGGCAATTCTCGCTCGATACGCACCATGTTCGCTCAGCAATACTCACTCGATACGCACCATGTTCCCTCGGCAATTCTCACTCGATTCGCACCATGTTCCCTCGGCACTATTCACTATATTCGCACCATGTTCCCTAGGCGCTCTTCACTCGATTCGCACCATGTTCCCTCGGCAATGCTCATTCGATTCGCACCTTGTTCCCTCGGCGCTGTTCACTCGATTCGCACCATTTTCCCTCGGCAATGTTCACTCGATTCACACCATGTTCCCTCGGCACTGTTCACTCGATTCACAGCATGTTCCCTCGGCGCTGTTCAGTCGATCACACCATGTTCCCTCGGCACTGTTCAGTCGATTCACACCATTTCTCTCGGCAATGTTCACTCGATTCGCACCATTTCCCTCGGCACTGTTCACTCGATTCACAACATGTTCCCTCAGGCACTGTTCACTCGATTCGCACTATTTCCCTCGGCACTGTTCACTCGATTCACACCATGTTCCATCGGAACTGTTCACTCGATTCACACCATTTCCCTCGGCACTGTTCACTCGATTCACACCATTTCCCTCGGCACTGTTCACTCAAATCGCACCATGTTCCCTCGGCTCTGTTCACTCGATTCACACCATGTTCCCTCTGCAGTGTTCACTCAATTCGCACCATGTTCCCTCGGCACTGTTCACTCGATTCGCACCGCGTTCCCTCGTTACTGTACACTCGATTTGGACCATGTTCCCTCGGAACTGTTCAATCGAATCACACCATTTCCCTCGGCACTGTTCACTCGATTCACACCATTTCCCTCAGAACAGTTCACTCGATTCACACCATGTTCCCTCAGAACAGTTCACTCGATTCACACCATGTTCCCTCAGAACAGTTCACTCAATTCGCACCATATTCCCTCAGCACTGTTCACTCGATTCGCACCGTGTTCCCTCGGCACTGTACACTCGATTTGCTCCATGTTCCCTCGGCTCTGTTCAATCGAATCGCAACATGTTCCCTTGGCTCTGTTCACTCGATTCGCACCATGTTCCCTCGGCTCTGTTCAATCGATTCGCAACATGTTCCCTCTGCTCTGTTCACTCGATTCGCACCATGTTCCCTCGGCACTGTTCACTTGATTCGCACAATATTCCCACGGCTCTGTTCACTGGATTCGCACCATGTTCCCTTGGCGCTCTTCACTCGATTCGCACCATGTTCCCTCGACACTCTTCACTCGATTCGCAACATTTTCCCTCGGCAATTCTCGCTCGATACGCACCATGTTCGCTCAGCAATACTCACTCGATACGCACCATGTTCCCTCGGCAATTCTCACTCGATTCGCACCATGTTCCCTCGGCACTATTCACTAGATTCGCACCATGTTCCCTAGGCGCTCTTCACTCGATTCGCACCATGTTCCCTGGGCAATGCTCATTCGATTCGCACCTTGTTCCCTCGGCGCTGTTCACTCGATTCGCACCATTTTCCCTCGGAAATGTTCACTCGATTCACACCATGTTCCCTCGGCAATGTTCACTCGATTCACAGCATGTTCCCTCGGCGCTGTTCACTCGATCACACCATGTTCCCTCGGCACTGTTCAGTCGATTCACACCATTTCCCTCGGCAATGTTCACTCGATTCGCACCATTTCCCTCGGCACTGTTCACTCGATTCACAACATGTTCCCTCAGGCACTGTTCACTCGATTCGCACTATTTCCCTCGGCACTGTTCACTCGATTCACACCATGTTCCATCGGAACTGTTCACTCGATTCACACCATTTCCCTCGGCACTGTTCACTCGATTCACACCATTTCCCTCGGCACTGTTCACTCAAATCGCACCATGTTCCCTCGGCTCTGTTCACTCAATTCACACCATGTTCCCTCTGCAGTGTTCACTCAATTCGCACCATGTTCCCTCGGCACTGTTCACTCGATTCGCACCGCGTTCCCTCGTTACTGTACACTCGATTTGGACCATGTTCCCTCGTCTCTGTTCAATCGAATCACAACATGTTCCCTCGGCACTGTTCAATCGATTCGCAACATGTTCCCTCGGCTCTCTTCACTCGATTCGCACCATTTCCCTAGGGACTGTTCACTCGATTCGCACCATGTTCCCTCGGCAATGTTCACTCGATTCACACCATGTTCCCTCGGCACTGTTCACTCGATTCACAGCATGTTCCCTCGGCGCTGTTCACTCGATCACACCATGTTCCCTCGGCACTATTTAGTCGATTCACACCATTTCCCTCGGCAATGTTCACTCGATTTGCACCATTTCCCTTGGCACTGTTCACACGATTCACACCATGTTCCCTCAGGCACTGTTCACTCGATTCGCACTATTTCCCTCGGCGCTGTTCACTCGATTCACACCATGTTCCCTCTGAACTGTTCACTCGATTCACACCATTTCCCTCTGCACTGTTCACTCAAATCGCACCATGTTCCCTCGGCTCTGTTCACTCAATTCACACCCATGTTCCCTCTGCAGTGTTCACTCAATTCGCACCATGTTCCCTCGGCACTGTTCACTCGATTCGCACCGCGTTCCCTCGATACTGTACACTCGATTTGGTCCATGTTCCCTCGCCTCTGTTCAATCGAATCGCAACATGTTCCCTCGGCTCTGTTCACTCGATTCGCACCATGTTCCCTTGGCTCTGTTCACTCGATTTGCACCATGTTCCCTCGGCACTGTTCAATCGATTCGCAACATGTTCCCTTGGCTCTGTTCACTCGATTCGCACCATTTCCCTAGGGACTGTTCACTCGATTCGCAACATGTTCCCTCGGCTGTGTTCATTCAAATCGCAACATATTCCCTCGGCAATGCTCACTCGATTCACACCATCATCCCGCAGAAGCGTTCACTCGATTCACACCATGTTCCCTCTGCAGTGTTCACTCAATTCGCATCATGTTCCCTCGGCACTGTTCACTCGATTCGCACCGTGTGCCCTCGGCACTGTACACTCGATTTGCTCCATGTTCCCTCGGCTCTGTTCACTCGATTCGCACCGTGTTCCCTCGGCACTGTACACTCGATTTGCTCCATGTTCCCTCGGCTCTGTTCACTCGATTCACACCGTGTTCCCTCGGCACTGTTCACTCAATTCGCACCATGTTCCCTCGGCACTGTTCACTCGATTCACACCATGTTCACTCGGCATTGTTCACTCGATTCACACCATGTTCCCTCGGCACTGTTCACTTGATTCACACAAGGTTCCCTCTGCGCTGTTCACTCGATTCACACCATGTTCCCTCGGCTCTGTTCACCCGATTCGCACCATGTTGCCTCGGCTCTGTTCACTCAATTGGCACCATGATCCCTCGGCTCTGTTCACTCGAATCGCACCATGTTACCTCGACACTGTTCACTCGATTCGCACCATTTTCCCTCGGCAATTCTCACTCGATTCGCACCATGTTCCCGGGGCTCTGTTCACTTGATTCGCACCATGTTCCCTCAGCACTGTTCACTAGATTCGCTCCATGTTCCCTCGGCACTCTTCTCACGATTCGCACCATGTTCCCTCGGCGCTCTTCACTCGATTCGCACCATGTTCCCTCGACACTGTTCACTCGATTCGCAACATTTTCCCTCGGCAATTCTCACTCGATACGCACCATGTTCGCTCAGCAATACTCACTCGGTACGCACCATGTTCCCTCGCCAATTCTCACTCGATTCGCACCATGTTCCCTCGGCACTGTTCACTAGATTCGCACCATGTTCCCTCGGCAATGCTCACTCGATTCGCACCATGTTCCCTCGGCGCTGTTCATTCGAGTCGGACCATGTTCCCTCGGCAATGTTCACTCGATTCACACCATGTTCCCTCGGCACTGTTCAGTCGATTCACAACATTTCCCTCGGCAATGTTCACTCGATTCACACCATGTTCCCAAAGGCACTGTTCAATCGATTCGCACAATTTCCCTCAGCACTGTTCACTCGATTCACACCATGTTCCCTCGGAACTGTTCAATCGAATCACACCATTTCCCTCGGCACTGTTCACTCGATTCACACCATTTCCCTCAGAACAGTTCACTCGATTCACACCATGTTCCCTCAGAACAGTTCACTCAATTCGCACCACATTCCCTCGGCACTGTTCACTCGATTCGCACCGTGTTCCCTCGGCACTGTACACTCGATTTGCTCCATGTTCCCTCGGCTCTGTTCAATCGAATCGCAACATGTTCCCTTGTCTCTGTTCACTCGATTCGCACCATGTTCCCTCGGCTCTGTTCAATCGATTCGCAAGATGTTCCCTCGGCTCTGTTCACTCGATTCGCACCATGTTCCCTCGGCACTGTTCACTTGATTCGCACAATATTCCCAAAGCTCTGTTCACTGGATTCGCACCATGTTCCCTCGGCGCTCTTCACTCGATTCGCGCCATGTTCCCTTGACACTGTTCACTCGATTCGCACCATTTTCCCTCGGCAATTCTCGCTCGATATGCACCATGTTCGCTCAGCAATACTCACTCGATACGCACCATGTTCCCTCGGCAATTCTCACTCGATTCGCACCATGTTCCCTCGGCACTATTCATTGGATTCGCACCATGTTCCCTAGGCGCTCTTCACTCGATTCGCACCATGTTCCCTCGGCAATGCTCATTCGATTCGCACCTTGTTCCCTCGGCGCTGTTCACTCGATTCGCACCATGTTCCCTCGGCACTGTTCACTCGATTCACAGCATGTTCCCTCGGCGCTGTTCACTCGATCACACCATGTTCCCTCGGCGCTCTTCACTCGATCACACCATGTTCCCTCGGCACTGTTCAGTCGATTCACACCATTTCCCTCGGCAATGTTCACTCGATTCGCACCATTTCCCTGGCACTGTTCACTCGATTCACACCATGTTCCCAAAGGCACTGTTCAATCGATTCGCACTATTTCCCTCGGCGCTGTTCACTCGATTCACACCATGTTCCCTCGGCACTGTTCAGTCGATTCACACCATTTCCCTCGGCAATGTTCACTCGATTCGCACCATTTCCCTGGCACTGTTCACTCGATTCACACCATGTTCCCAAAGGCACTGTTCAATCGATTCGCACTATTTCCCTCGGCGCTGTTCACTCGATCACACCATGTTCCCTCGGCACTGTTCAGTCGATTCATACCATTTCCCTCGGCAATGTTCACTCGATTCGTACCATTTCCCTCGGCACTGTTCACTCGATTCACAACATGTTCCCTCAGGCACTGTTCACTCGATTCGCACTATTTCCCTCGGAACTGTTCACTCGATTCACACCATTTCCCTCGGCACTGTTCACTCGATTCACACCATTTCTCTCGGCACTGTTCACTCAAATCGCACCATGTTCCCTCGGCTCTGTTCACTCGATTCACACCATGTTCCCTCTGCAGTGTTCACTCAATTCGCACCATGTTCCCTCGGCACTGTTCACTCGATTCGCACCGCGTTCCCTCGTTACTGTACACTCGATTTGGACCATGTTCCCTCGCCTCTGTTCAATCGAAACGCTTCATGTTCCCTCGGCACTGTTCAATCGAATAGCAACATGTTCCCTCGGCTCTCTTCACTCGATTCGCACCATTTCCCTAGGGACTGTTCACTCGATTCGCACCATGTTCCCTCGGCTCTGTTCATTCAAATCCCACCATGTTCCCTCGGCAATGCTCACTCAATTCACACCATGATCCCGCAGAAGAGTTCACGCGATTCACACCATGTTCCCTCTGCAGTGTTCACTCAATTCGCATCATGTTCCCTCGGCACTGTTCACTCGATTCGCACAGTATGCCCTCGGCACTGTACACTCGATTTGCTCCATGTTCCCTCGGCACTGTTCACTATATTCGCACCATGTTCCCTCGGCAATGCTCACTCGATTCGCACCATGTTACCTCGACACTGTTCACTCGATTCGCACCATTTTCCCGGGGCTCTGTTCACTTGATTCGCACCATGTTCCCTCAGCACTGTTCACTAGATTCGCTCCATGTTCCCTCGGCACTCTTCTCACGATTCGCACCATGTTCCCTCGGCGCTCTTCACTCGATTCGCACCATGTTCCCTCGACACTGTTCACTCGATTCGCAACATTTTCCCTCGGCAATTCTCACTCGATACGCACCATGTTCGCTCAGCAATACTCACTCGGTACGCACCATGTTCCCTCGCCAATTCTCACTCGATTCGCACCATGTTCCCTCGGCACTGTTCACTAGATTCGCACCATGTTCCCTCGGCAATGCTCACTCGATTCGCACCATGTTCCCTCGGCGCTGTTCATTCGAGTCGGACCATGTTCCCTCGGCAATGTTCACTCGATTCACACCATGTTCCCTCGGCACTGTTCAGTCGATTCACAACATTTCCCTCGGCAATGTTCACTCGATTCACACCATGTTCCCAAAGGCACTGTTCAATCGATTCGCACAATTTCCCTCAGCACTGTTCACTCGATTCACACCATGTTCCCTCGGAACTGTTCAATCGAATCACACCATTTCCCTCGGCACTGTTCACTCGATTCACACCATTTCCCTCAGAACAGTTCACTCGATTCACACCATGTTCCCTCAGAACAGTTCACTCAATTCGCACCACATTCCCTCGGCACTGTTCACTCGATTCGCACCGTGTTCCCTCGGCACTGTACACTCGATTTGCTCCATGTTCCCTCGGCTCTGTTCAATCGAATCGCAACATGTTCCCTTGTCTCTGTTCACTCGATTCGCACCATGTTCCCTCGGCTCTGTTCAATCGATTCGCAAGATGTTCCCTCGCCTCTGTTCACTCGATTCGCACCATGTTCCCTCGGCACTGTTCACTTGATTCGCACAATATTCCCAAAGCTCTGTTCACTGGATTCGCACCATGTTCCCTCGGCGCTCTTCACTCGATTCGCGCCATGTTCCCTTGACACTGTTCACTCGATTCGCACCATTTTCCCTCGGCAATTCTCGCTCGATATGCACCATGTTCGCTCAGCAATACTCACTCGATACGCACCATGTTCCCTCGGCAATTCTCACTCGATTCGCACCATGTTCCCTCGGCACTATTCATTGGATTCGCACCATGTTCCCTAGGCGCTCTTCACTCGATTCGCACCATGTTCCCTCGGCAATGCTCATTCGATTCGCACCTTGTTCCCTCGGCGCTGTTCACTCGATTCGCACCATGTTCCCTCGGCACTGTTCATTCGATTCACAGCATGTTCCCTCGGCGCTGTTCACTCGATCACACCATGTTCCCTCGGCGCTCTTCACTCGATCACACCATGTTCCCTCGGCACTGTTCAGTCGATTCACACCATTTCCCTCGGCAATGTTCACTCGATTCGCACCATTTCCCTGGCACTGTTCACTCGATTCACACCATGTTCCCAAAGGCACTGTTCAATCGATTCGCACTATTTCCCTCGGCGCTGTTCACTCGATTCACACCATGTTCCCTCGGCACTGTTCAGTCGATTCACACCATTTCCCTCGGCAATGTTCACTCGATTCGCACCATTTCCCTGGCACTGTTCACTCGATTCACACCATGTTCCCAAAGGCACTGTTCAATCGATTCGCACTATTTCCCTCGGCGCTGTTCACTCGATCACACCATGTTCCCTCGGCACTGTTCAGTCGATTCACACCATTTCCCTCGGCAATGTTCACTCGATTCGCACCATTTCCCTCGGCACTGTTCACTCGATTCACAACATGTTCCCTCAGGCACTGTTCACTCGATTCGCACTATTTCCCTCGGAACTGTTCACTCGATTCACACCATTTCCCTCGGCACTGTTCACTCGATTCACACCATTTCTCTCGGCACTGTTCACTCAAATCGCACCATGTTCCCTCGGCTCTGTTCACTCGATTCACACCATGTTCCCTCTGCAGTGTTCACTCAATTCGCACCATGTTCCCTCGGCACTGTTCACTCGATTCGCACCGCGTTCCCTCGTTACTGTACACTCGATTTGGACCATGTTCCCTCGCCTCTGTTCAATCGAAACGCTTCATGTTCCCTCGGCACTGTTCAATCGAATAGCAACATGTTCACTCGGCTCTCTTCACTCGATTCGCACCATTTCCCTAGGGACTGTTCACTCGATTCGCACCATGTTCCCTCGGCTCTGTTCATTCAAATCCCACCATGTTCCCTCGGCAATGCTCACTCAATTCACACCATGATCCCGCAGAAGAGTTCACGCGATTCACACCATGTTCCCTCTGCAGTGTTCACTCAATTCGCATCATGTTCCCTCGGCACTGTTCACTCGATTCGCACAGTATGCCCTCGGCACTGTACACTCGATTTGCTCCATGTTCCCTCGGCACTGTTCACTATATTCGCACCATGTTCCCTCGGCAATGCTCACTCGATTCGCACCATGATCCCTCGGCGCTGTTCACTCGAGTTGGACCATGTTCCCTCGGCAATGTTCACTCGATTCACACCATGTTCCCTCTGCACAGTTCACTCGATTCACAGCATGTTCCCTCGGCATCGTTCAGTCGATTCACACCATTTCCCTCGGCAATGTTCACTCGATTCACACCATGTTTCCAAAGGCACCGTTCAATCGATTCGCACAATTTCCCTCA
Source organism: Carcharodon carcharias (assembly GCF_017639515.1). Lineage (NCBI taxonomy): Eukaryota > Metazoa > Chordata > Chondrichthyes > Lamniformes > Lamnidae > Carcharodon > Carcharodon carcharias. Next base: position 100,298,381 of record NC_054476.1, read on the forward strand.
GCACTGATCACTCGATTCACAACATGTTCCCTCGGAACTGTTCAATCGAATCACACCATTTCCCTGGGCACTGTTCACTCGATTCACACCATTTCCCTCAGAACAGTTCACTCGATTCACACCATGTTCCCTCAGAACAGTTCACTCAATTCGCACCATATTCCCTCGGCTCTGTTCAATCGAATCGCAACATGTTCCCTTGTCTCTGTTCACTCGATTCGCACCATGTTCCCTCGGCTCTGTTCAATCGATTCGCAACATGTTCCCTCGGCTCTGTTCACTCGATTCGCACCATGTTCCCTCGGCACTGTTCACTTGATTCGCACAATATTCCCACGGCTCTGTTCACTGGATTAGCACCATGTTCCCTCGGCGCTCTTCACTCGATTCGCACCATGTTCCCTCGACACTGTTCACTCGATTCGCACCATTTTCCCTCGGCAATTCTCGCTCGATACGCACCATGTTCGCTCAGCAATACTCACTCGATACGCACCATGTTCCCTCGGCAATTCTCACTCGATTCGCACCATGTTCCCTCGGCACTATTCACTAGATTCGCACCATGTTCCCTAGGCGCTCTTCACTCAATTCGCACCATGTTCCCTCGGCAATGCTCATTCGATTCGCACCTTGTTCCCTCGGCGCTGTTCACTCGATTCGCACCATGTTCCCTCGGCAATGTTCACTCGATTCACACCATGTTCCCTCGGCACTGTTCACTTGATTCACACCATGTTCCCTCGGCTCTGTTCAGTCGATTCACACCATTTCCCTCGGCAATGTTCACTCGATTCGCACCATTTCCCTCGGCACTGTTCACTCGATTCACAACATGTTCCCTCAGGCACTGTTCACTCGATTCGCACTATTTCCCTCGGCACTGTTCACTCGATTCACACCATGTTCCCTCAGAACTGTTCACTCGATTCACACCATTTCCCTCGGCACTGTTCACTCGATTCACACCATTTCCCTCGGCACTGTTCACTCAAATCGCACCATGTTCCCTCGGCTCCGTTCACTCGATTCGCACCGCGTTCCCTCGTTACTGTACACTCGATTTGGACCATGTTCCCTCGCCTCTGTTCAATCGAATCGCAACATGTTCCCTCGGCTCTGTTCACTCGATTCACACCATGTTCCCTCAGAACTGTTCACTCGATTCACACCATTTCCCTCGGCACTGTTCACTCGATTCACACCATTTCCCTCGGCACTGTTCACTCAAATCGCACCATGTTCCCTCGGCTCCGTTCACTCGATTCGCACCGCGTTCCCTCGTTACTGTACACTCGATTTGGACCATGTTCCCTCGCCTCTGTTCAATCGAATCGCAACATGTTCCCTCGGCTCTGTTCACTCGATTCGCACCATGTTCCCTCGGCACTGTTCAATCGATTCGCAACATGTTCCCTCGGCTCTCTTCACTCGATTCGCACCATTTCCCTAGGGACTGTTCACTCGATTCGCACCATGTTCCCTCGGCTCTGTTCATTCAAATCGAACCATGTTCCCTCGGCAATGCTCACTCGATTCACACCATGATCCCGCAGAAGATTTCACTCGATTCACACCATGTTCCCACTGCAGTGTTCACTCAATTCGCATCATGTTCCCTCGGCACTGTTCACTCGATTCGTACCGTATGCCCTCGGCACTGTACACTCGATTTGCTCCATGTTCCCTCGGCTCTGTTCACTCGATTCGCACCGTGTTCCCTCGGCACTGTACACTCGATTTGCTCCATGTTCCCTCGGCTCTGTTCACTCGATTCACACCGTGTTCCCTCGGCACTGTTCACTCGATTCGCACCATGTTCCCTCGGCACTGTTCACTCGATTCACACCATGTTCCCTCGGCATTGTTCACTCGATTCACACCATGTTCCCTCGGCACTGTTCACTTGATTCACACCATGTTCCCTCGGCGCTGTTCACTTGATTCACACCATGTTCCCTCGGCTCTGTTCACCCGATTCGCACCATGTTCCCTCGACTCTGTTCACTCGATTGGCACCATGATCCCTCAGCTCTGTTCACTCGAATCACACCATGTTACCTCGACACTGTTCACTCGATTCGCACCATTTTCCCTCGGCAATTCTCACTCGATTCGCACCATGTTCCCGCGGCTCTGTTCACTTGATTCGCACCATGTTCCCTCGGCACTGTTCACTAGATTCGCTCCATGTTCCCTCGGCGCTCTTCACACGATTCGCACCATGTTCCCTCGGCGCTCTACACTCGAATCGCACCATGTTCCCTCGACACTGTTCACTCGATTCGCACCATTTTCCCTCGGCAATTCTCACTCGATACGCACCATGTTCGCTCAGCAATACTCACTCGGTACTCACCATGTTCCATCGCCAATTCTCACTCGATTCGCACCATGTTCCCTCGGCACTGTTCACTAGATTCGCACAATGTTCCCTCGGAAATGCTCACTCGTTTCGCACCATGTTCCCTTGGCGCTGTTCACTCGAGTCAGACCATGTTCCCTCGGCAATGTTCACTCGATTCACACCATGTTCCCTCGGCACTGTTCACTCGATTCACAGCATGTTCCCTCGGCACTGTTCAGTCGATTCACACCATTTCCCTCGGCAATGTTCACTCGATTCGCACCATTTCCCTTGGCACTGTTCACTCGATTCACACCATGTTCCCAAAGGCAATGTTCAATTGATTCGCACAATTTCCCTCAGCACTGTTCACTCGATTCACAGCATGTTCCCTCGGAACTGTTCAATCGATTCACACCATTACCCTCGGCACTTTTCACTCAATTCACACGATTTCCCACGGCACTGTTCACTCGATTCGCACCATGTTCCCTCGGCACTGTTCAATCGATTCGCAACATGTTCCCTCGGCTCTCTTCACTCGATTCGCACCATTTCCCTAGGGACTGTTCACTCGATTCGCACCATGTTCCCTCGGCTCTGTTCTTTCAAATCGAACCATGTTCCCTCGGCAATGCTCACTCGATTCACACCATGATCCCGCAGAAGATTTCACTCGATTCACACCATGTTCCCACTGCAGTGTTCACTCAATTCGCATCATGTTCCCTCGGCACTGTTCACTCGATTCGCACAGTATGCCCTCGGCACTGTACATTCGATTTGCTCCATGTTCCCTCGGCACTGTTCACTATATTCGCACCATGTTCCCTCGGCAATGCTCACTCGATTCGCACCATGTTACCTCGACACTGTTCACTCGATTCGCACCATTTTCCCGGGGCTCTGTTCACTTGATTCGCACCATGTTCCCTCAGCACTGTTCACTAGATTCGCTCCATGTTCCCTCGGCACTCTTCTCACGATTCGCACCATGTTCCCTCGGCGCTCTTCACTCGATTCGCACCATGTTCCCTCGACACTGTTCACTCGATTCGCAACATTTTCCCTCGGCAATTCTCACTCGATACGCACCATGTTCGCTCAGCAATACTCACTCGGTACGCACCATGTTCCCTCGCCAATTCTCACTCGATTCGCACCATGTTCCCTCGGCACTGTTCACTAGATTCGCACCATGTTCCCTCGGCAATGCTCACTCGATTCGCACCATGTTCCCTCGGCGCTGTTCATTCGAGTCGGACCATGTTCCCTCGGCAATGTTCACTCGATTCACACCATGTTCCCTCGGCACTGTTCAGTCGATTCACAACATTTCCCTCGGCAATGTTCACTCGATTCACACCATGTTCCCAAAGGCACTGTTCAATCGATTCGCACAATTTCCCTCAGCACTGTTCACTCGATTCACACCATGTTCCCTCGGAACTGTTCAATCGAATCACACCATTTCCCTCGGCACTGTTCACTCGATTCACACCATTTCCCTCAGAACAGTTCACTCGATTCACACCATGTTCCCTCAGAACAGTTCACTCAATTCGCACCACATTCCCTCGGCACTGTTCACTCGATTCGCACCGTGTTCCCTCGGCACTGTACACTCGATTTGCTCCATGTTCCCTCGGCTCTGTTCAATCGAATCGCAACATGTTCCCTTGTCTCTGTTCACTCGATTCGCACCATGTTCCCTCGGCTCTGTTCAATCGATTCGCAAGATGTTCCCTCGGCTCTGTTCACTCGATTCGCACCATGTTCCCTCGGCACTGTTCACTTGATTCGCACAATATTCCCAAAGCTCTGTTCACTGGATTCGCACCATGTTCCCTCGGCGCTCTTCACTCGATTCGCGCCATGTTCCCTTGACACTGTTCACTCGATTCGCACCATTTTCCCTCGGCAATTCTCGCTCGATATGCACCATGTTCGCTCAGCAATACTCACTCGATACGCACCATGTTCCCTCGGCAATTCTCACTCGATTCGCACCATGTTCCCTCGGCACTATTCATTGGATTCGCACCATGTTCCCTAGGCGCTCTTCACTCGATTCGCACCATGTTCCCTCGGCAATGCTCATTCGATTCGCACCTTGTTCCCTCGGCGCTGTTCACTCGATTCGCACCATGTTCCCTCGGCACTGTTCACTCGATTCACAGCATGTTCCCTCGGCGCTGTTCACTCGATAACACCATGTTCCCTCGGCGCTCTTCACTCGATCACACCATGTTCCCTCGGCACTGTTCAGTCGATTCACACCATTTCCCTCGGCAATGTTCACTCGATTCGCACCATTTCCCTGGCACTGTTCACTCGATTCACACCATGTTCCCAAAGGCACTGTTCAATCGATTCGCACTATTTCCCTCGGCGCTGTTCACTCGATTCACACCATGTTCCCTCGGCACTGTTCAGTCGATTCACACCATTTCCCTCGGCAATGTTCACTCGATTCGCACCATTTCCCTGGCACTGTTCACTCGATTCACACCATGTTCCCAAAGGCACTGTTCAATCGATTCGCACTATTTCCCTCGGCGCTGTTCACTCGATCACACCATGTTCCCTCGGCACTGTTCAGTCGATTCACACCATTTCCCTCGGCAATGTTCACTCGATTCGCACCATTTCCCTCGGCACTGTTCACTCGATTCACAACATGTTCCCTCAGGCACTGTTCACTCGATTCGCACTATTTCCCTCGGAACTGTTCACTCGATTCACACCATTTCCCTCGGCACTGTTCACTCGATTCACACCATTTCTCTCGGCACTGTTCACTCAAATCGCACCATGTTCCCTCGGCACTGTTCACTCGATTCACACCATGTTCCCTCTGCAGTGTTCACTCAATTCGCACCATGTTCCCTCGGCACTGTTCACTCGATTCGCACCGCGTTCCCTCGTTACTGTACACTCGATTTGGACCATGTTCCCTCGCCTCTGTTCAATCGAAACGCTTCATGTTCCCTCGGCACTGTTCAATCGAATAGCAACATGTTCACTCGGCTCTCTTCACTCGATTCGCACCATTTCCCTAGGGACTGTTCACTCGATTCGCACCATGTTCCCTCGGCTCTGTTCATTCAAATCCCACCATGTTCCCTCGGCAATGCTCACTCAATTCACACCATGATCCCGCAGAAGAGTTCACGCGATTCACACCATGTTCCCTCTGCAGTGTTCACTCAATTCGCATCATGTTCCCTCGGCACTGTTCACTCGATTCGCACCGTGTTCCCTCGGCACTGTACACTCGATTTGCTCCATGTTCCCTCGGCTCTGTTCACTCGATTCACACCGTGTTCCCTCGGCACTGTTCACTCGATTCGCACCATGTTCCCTCGGCACTGTTCACTCGAATCACACCATGTTCCCTCGGCATTGTTCACTCGATTCACACCATGTTCCCTCGGCACTGTTCACTTGATTCACACCATGTTCCCTCGGCGCTGTTCACTTGATTCACACCATGTTCCCTCGGCTCTGTTCACCCGATTCGCACCATGTTCCCTCGACTCTGTTCACTCGATTGGCACCATGATCCCTCAGCTCTGTTCACTCGAATCACACCATGTTACCTCGACACTGTTCACTCGATTCGCACCATTTTCCCTCGTCAATTCTCACTCGATTCGCACCATGTTCCCGCGGCTCTGTTCACTTGATTCGCACCATGTTCCCTCGGCACTGTTCACTAGATTCGCTCCATGTTCCCTCGGCGCTCTTCACACGATTCGCACCATGTTCCCTCGGCGCTCTACACTCGAATCGCACCATGTTCCCTCGACACTGTTCACTCGATTCGCACCATTTTCCCTCGGCAATTCTCACTCGATACGCACCATGTTCGCTCAGCAATACTCACTCGGTACTCACCATGTTCCATCGCCAATTCTCACTCGATTCGCACCATGTTCCCTCGGCACTGTTCACTAGATTCGCACAATGTTCCCTCGGAAATGCTCACTCGTTTCGCACCATGTTCCCTTGGCGCTGTTCACTCGAGTCAGACCATGTTCCCTCGGCAATGTTCACTCGATTCACACCATGTTCCCTCGGCACTGTTCACTCGATTCACAGCATGTTCCCTCGGCACTGTTCAGTCGATTCACACCATTTCCCTCGGCAATGTTCACTCGATTCGCACCATTTCCCTTGGCACTGTTCACTCGATTCACACCATGTTCCCAAAGGCAATGTTCAATTGATTCGCACAATTTCCCTCAGCACTGTTCACTCGATTCACAGCATGTTCCCTCGGAACTGTTCAATCGATTCACACCATTACCCTCGGCACTTTTCACTCAATTCACACGATTTCCCACGGCACTGTTCACTCGATTCACACCATGTTCCCTCAGAACAGTTCACTCGATTCACACCATGTTCCCTCAGAACAGTTCACTCGAATCACACCATGTTCCCTCAGAACAGTTCACTCAATTCGCACCATGTTCCCTCGGCACTGTTCACTCGATTCGCACAGTGTTCCCTCGGCACTGTACACTCGACTTGCTCCATGTTCCCTCAGCTCTGTTCAATCGAATCGCGACATGTTCCCTCGGCTCTGTTCACTCGATTCGCAACATGTTCCCTCGGCGCTGTTCACTCGATTCGCACCATGTTCCCTCGGCTCTGTTCATTCAAATCGCACCATGTTCCCTCGGCAATGCTCACTCGATTCACACCATGATCCCGCAGAAGAGTTCACTCGATTCACACCATGTTCCCTCTGCAGTGTTCACTCATTTCGCATCATGTTCCCTCGGCACTGTTCACTCGATTCGCACCGTATGCCCTCGGCACTGTACACTCGATTTGCTCCATGTTCCCTCGGCTCTGTTCACTCGATTCGCACCGTGTTCCATCGGCACTGTTCACTCGATTTGCTCCATGTTCCCTCGGCTCTGTTCACTCGATTCGCACCGTGTTCCATCGGCACTGTGCACTCGATTCGCACCATGTTCCCTCGGCATTGTTCACTCGATTCACACCATGTTCCCTCGGCATTGTTCACTCGATTCACACCATGTTCCCTCGGCGCTGTTCACTTGATTCACACCATGTTCCCTCTGCGCTGTTCACTTGATTCACACCATGTTCCCTCGGCTCTGTTCACCCGATTCGCACCATGTTCCCTCGGCTCTGTTCACTCGATTGGCACCATGATCCCTCCGAACAGTTCACTCAATTCGCACCATGTTCCCTCGGCACTGTTCACTCGATTCGCACCGTGTTCCCTCGGCACTGTACACTCGATTTGCTCCATGTTCCCTCAGCTCTGTTCAATCGAATCGCAACATGTTCCCTCGGCTCTGTTCACTCGATTCGCAACATGTTCCCTCGGCGCTGTTCACTCGATTCGCACTATGTTCCCTCGGCTCTGTTCAATCGATTCGCAACATGTTCCATCGGCTCTGTTCACTCGATTCGCACCATGTTCCCTCGGCACTGTTCGTTCGATTCGCACCATGTTCCCTCGGCTCTGTTCACTCGAGTCGGACCATGTTCCCTCGGCAATGTTCACTCGATTCACACCGTGTACCCTCGGCAATGTTCACTCGTTTCACAGCATGTTCCTTCGGCGCTATTCACTCGATTCGCACCATGTTCCCTCTGCTCTGTTCACCCGATTCGCACCATGTTCCCTCGGCTCTGCTCACTCGATTGGCACCATGATCCCTCGGCTCTGTTTACTCGAATCGCACCATGTTACCTCGACACTGTTCACTCGATTCGCACCATTTTCCCTCGGCAATTCTCACTAGATTCGCACCATGTTCCCGGGGCTCTGTTCACTTGATTCGCACCATGTTCCCTCAGCACTGTTCACTAGATTCACTCCATGTTCCCTCGGCGCTCTTCACACGATTCGCACCATGTTCCCTCGGCGCTCTTCACTCGATTCGCACCATGTTCCCTCGACACTGTTCACTCGATTCGCACCATTTTCCCTCGGCAATTCTCACTCGATACGCACCATGTTCGCTCAGCAATACTCACTCGGTACGCACCATGTTCCCTCGCCAATTCTCACTCGATTTGCACCATGTTCCCTCGGCACTGTTCACTAGATTCGCACAATGTTCCCTCGGCAATGCTCACTCGTTTCTCACCATGTTCCCTCGGCGCTGTTCACTCGAGTCAGACCATGTTCCCTCGGCAATGTTCACTCAATTCACACCATTTCCCACGGCACTGTTCACTCGATTCACACCATGTTCCCTCAGAACAGTTCACTCGATTCACACCATGTTCCCTCAGAACAGTTCACTCGAATCACACCATGTTCCCTCAGAACAGTTCACTCAAGTCGCACCATGTTCCCTCGGCACTGTTCACTCGATTCGCACAGTGTTCCCTCGGCACAGTACACTCGATTTGCTCCATGTTCCCTCGGCTCTGTTCAATCGAATCGCAACATGTTCCCTCGGCTCTGTTCACTCGATTCGCAACATGTTCCCTTGGCGCTGTTCACTCGATTCGCACCATGTTCCGTCCTCACTGTTCACTTGATTCGCACCATATTCCCTCGGCTCTGTTCACTTGATTCGCACCATGTTCCCTCGGCACTCTACACTCGATTCGCACCATGTTCCCTCGGCGCTCTTCACTCGATTCGCACCATATTCCTTCGACACGGTTCACTCGATTCGCACCATTATCCCTCGGCAATTCTCGCTCGATACGCACCATGTTCGCTCAGCAATACTCACTCGATACGCACCATGTTCCCTCGGCAATTCTCACTCGATTCGCACCATGTTCCCTCGGCACTATTCACTAGATTCGCACCATGTTCCCAAGGCACGCTTCACTCGATTCGCACCATGTTCCCTCGGCAATGCTCATTCGATTCGCACCTTGTTCCCTCGGCGCTGTTCACTCGATGCGCACCATGTTCCCTTGGCAATGTTCACTTGATTCACAACATGTTCCCTCAGGCACTGTTCACTCGATTCGCACTATTTCCCTCGGCACTGTTCACTCGATTCACACCATGTTCCCTCGGAACTGTTCACTCGATTCACACCATTTCCCTCGGCACTGTTCACTCGATTCACACCATTTCCCTCGGCAATGTTCACTCGATTCGCACCATTTCCCTCGGCACTGTTCACTCGATTCACAACATGTTCCCTCAGGCACTGTTCACTCGATTCGCACTATTTCCCTCGGCACTGTTCACTTGATTCACAACATGTTCCCTCGGCACTGTTCACTCGATTCGCACCGCGTTCCCTCGTTACTGTACACTCGATTTGGACCATGTTCCCTCGCCTCTGTTCAATCGAATCGCAACATGTTCCCTCGGCTCTGTTCACTCGATGCACACCATGTTCCCTCAGAACAGTTCACTCAATTCACACCATTTCCCTCGGCACTGTTCACTCGATTCACACCATGTTCCCTCAGAACAGTTCACTCGATTCACACCATGTTCCCTCAGAACAGTTCACTCGAATCACACCATGTTCCCTCAGAACAGTTCACTCAATTCGCACCATGTTCCCTCGGCACTGTTCACTCGATTCGCACCGTGTTCCCTCGGCACTGTACACTCGATTTGCTCCATGTTCCCTCGGCTCTGTTCAATCGAATCGTATCATGTTCCCTCGGCTCTGTTCACTCGATTCGCAACATGTTCCCTCGGCGCTGTTCACTCGATTCGCACTATGTTCCCTCGGTTCTGTTCAATCGATTCGCAACATGTTCCCTCGGCTCTGTTCACTCGATTCGCACCATGATCCCTCGGCACTGTTCACTCGATTCGCTCCATGTTCCCTCGGCTCTGTTCACTCGAGTCGGACCATGTTCCCTCGGCAATGTTCACTCGATTCACACCATGTTCCCTCGGCAATGTTCACTCGATTCGCACTATGTTCCCTCTGCTCTGTTCAATCGATGCGCAACATGTTCCCTCGGCTCTGTTCACTCGATTCGCACCATGTTCCCTCGGCACTGTTCACTCGATTCGCACCATGTTCCCTCGGCTCTGTTCACTCGAGTCGGACCATGTTCCCTCTGCAATGTTCACTCGATTCACACCATGTTCCCTCGGCAATGTTCACTCGATTGACAGCATGTTCCCTCGGCGCTGTTCACTCGAGTCGCACCATGCTCCCTCGGCTCTGTTCACCCGATTCGCACCATGTTCCCTCGGCAATTCTCACTTGATTCGCACCATTTTCCCTCGGCACTGTTCACTAGATTCGCTCCATGTTCCCTCGGCGCTCTTCACACGATTCGCACCATGTTCCCTCGAAACTGTTCACTCGATTCGCACCATTTTCCCTCGGCAATTCTCACTCGATACGCAACATGTTCGCTCAGCAATACTCACTCGGTACGCACCATGTTCCCTCGGCGCTCTTCACTTGATTCGCACCATGTTCCCTCGGCACTCTTCATTAGATTCGCACCATGTTCCCTCGGCAATGCTCACTCGTTTCGCACCATGTTCCCTCGGCGCTGTTCACTCGAGTCAGACCATGTTCCCTCGGCAATGTTCACTCGATTCGCTCCATGTTCCCTCGCCACTGTTCACTCGATTCACAGCATGTTCCCTCGGCACTGTTCAGTCGATTCACAACATTTCCCTCGGCAATGTTCACTCGATTCGCACCATTTCCCTCGGCACTGTTCACTCGATTCACACCATGTTCCCTCAGAACAGTTCACTCGAATCACACCATGTTCCCTCAGAACAGTTCACTCAATTCGCACCATGTTCCCTCGGCACTGTTCACTCGATTCGCACCGTGTTCCCTCGGCACTGTACACTCGATTTGCTCCATGTTCCCTCGGCTCTGTTCAATCGAATCGCAACATGTTCCGTCGGCTCTGTTCACTCGATGCGCAACATGTTCCCTCGGCGCTGTTCACTCGATTCGCACTATGTTCCCTCGGCTCTGTTCAATCGATTCGCAACATGTTCCCTCGGCTCTGTTCACTCGATTCGCACCATGTTCCCTCGGCACTGTTCACTCGATTCGCACCATGTTCCCTCGGCTCTGTTCACTCGAGTCGGACCATGTTCCCTCGGCAATGTTCACTCGATTCACACCATGTTCCCTCGGCAATGTTCACTCGATTCACAGCATGTTCCCTCGGCGCTGTTCGCTCGATTCGCACCATGTTCCCTCGGCTCTGTTCACCCGATTCGCACCATGTTCCCTCGGCTCTGCTCACTCGATTGGCACCATGATCCCTCGTCTCTGTTCACTCGAATCGCACCATGTTACCTCGACACTGCTCACTCGATTCGCACCATTTTCCCTCGGCAATTCTCACTCGATTCGCACCATGTTCCCGGGGCTCTGTTCACTTGGTTCGCACCATGTTCCCTCGGCAATGTTCACTAGATTCGCTCCATGTTCCCTCGGCGCTCTTCACACGATTCGCACCATGTTCCCTCGGCGCTCTTCACTCGATTCGCACCATGTTCCCTCGACACTGTTCACTCGATTCGCAACATTTTCCCTCGGCAATTCTCACTCGATACGCACCATGTTCCCTCGGCACTGTTCACTAGATTCGCACCATGTTCCCTCGGCAATGCTCACTCGTTTCGCACCATCTTCCCTCGGCGCTGTTCACTCGAGTCAGACCATGTTCCCTCGGCAATGTTCACTCGATTCACACCATGTTCCCTCGGCATTGTTCACTCGATTCACAGCATGTTCCCTGGGCACAGTTCAGTCGATTCACACCATTTCCCTCGGCAATGTTCACTCGATTCGTACCATTTCCCTCGGCACTGTTCACTCGATTCACACCATGTTCCCAAAGGCACTGTTCAATCGATTCGCACAATTTCCCTCAGCACTGTTCACTCGATTCACACCATGTTCCCTTGGAACTGTTCAATCGATTCACACCATTTCCCTTGGCACTGTTCACTCAATTCACACCATTTCCCTCGGCACTGTTCACTCGATTCACACCATGTTCCCTCAGAACAGTTCACTCGAATCACACCATGTTCCCTCAGAACAGTTCGCTCAATTCGCACCATGTTCCCTCGGCACTGTTCACTCGATTCGCACCGTGTTCCCTCGGCACTGTACACTCGATTTGCTCCTTGTTCCCTCGGCTCTGTTCAATCGAATCGCAACATGTTCCCTCGGCTCTGTTCACTCGATTCGCAACATGTTCCCTCGGCGCTGTTTCTTCGATTCGCACTATGTTCCCTCGGCTCTGTTCAATCGATTCGCAACACGTTCCCTCGGCTCTGTTCACTCGATTCGCACCATGTTCCCTCGGCACTGTTCACTCGATTCGCACCATGTTCCCTCGGCTCTGTTCACTCGAGTCGGACCATGTTCCCTCGGCAATGTTCACTCGATTCACACCATGTTCCCTCGGCTCTGTTCGCTCGAATCGCACCATGTTCCCTCGGCTCTGTTCACCCGATTCGCACCATGTTCCCTCGGCTCTGCTCACTCGATTGGCACCATGATCCCTCGGCTCTGTTCACTCGAATCGCACCATGTTACCTCGTCACTGCTCACTCGATTCGCACCATTTTCCCTCGGCAATTCTCACTCGATTCGCACCATGTTCCCGGGGCTCTGTTCACTTGATTCGCACCATGTTCCCTCGGCTCTGTTCACTAGATTCGCACCATGTTCCCTCAGCACTGTTCACTAGATTCGCTCCATGTTCCCTCGGCGCTCTTCACACGATTCGCACCATGTTCCCTCGGCGCTCTTCACTCGATTCGCACCATGATCCCACGACACTTTTCACTCGATTGGCACCATTTTCCCTCGGCAATTCTCACTCGATACGCACCATGTTCGCGCAGCAATACTCACTCGGTACGCACCATGTTCCCTCGCCAATTCTCACTCGATTCGCACCATGTTCCCTCGGCACTGTTCACTAGATTCGCACCATGTTCCCTCGGCAATGCTCACTCGTTTCGCACCATGTTCCCTCGGCACTGTTCACTCGATTCACAGCATGTTCCCTCGGCACTGTTCAGTCGATTCACACCATTTCCCTCGGCAATGTTCACTCAATTCGCACCATTTCCCTCGGCACTGTTCACTCTATTCACACCATGTTCCCAAAGGCACTGTTCAATCGATTCGCACAATTTCCCTCAGCACTGTTCACTCGATTCACACCATGTTCCCTCGGAACTGTTCAATCGATTCACACCATTTCCCTCGGCACTGTTCACTCAATTCACACCATTTCCCTCGGCACTGTTCACTCGATTCACACCATGTTCCCTCAGAACAGTTCACTCGATTCACACCATGTTCCCTCAGAACAGTTCACTCGAATCGCACCATGTTCCCTCAGAACAGTTCACTCAATTCACACCATTTCCCTCGGCACTGTTCACTCGATTCACACCATGTTCCCTCAGAACCGTTCACTCTATTGACACCATGTTCCCTCAGAACAGTTCACTCGAATCACACCATGTTCCCTCAGAAAAGTTCACTCAATTCGCACCATGTTCCCTAGGCACTGTTTACTCGATACGCACCGTGTTCCCTCGGCACTGTACACTCGATTTGCTCCATGTTCCCTCGGCTCTGTTCAATCGAATCGCAACATGTTCCGTCAGCTCTGTTCGCTCGATTCGCAAAATGTTCCCTCGGCGCTGTTCACTCGATTCGCACTATGTTCCCTCGGCTCTGTTCAATCGATTCGCAACATGTTCCCTCGGCGCTGTTCACTCGATTCGCACCATGTTCCCTCGGCACTGTTCACTCGATTCACACCATGTTCTCTCGGCTCTGTTCACTCGAGTCGGACCATGTTCCCTCAGCAATGTTCACTCGATTCACACCATGTTCCCTCAGCAATGTTCACTCGATTCACAGCATGTTCCCTCGGCACTGTTCACTCGAGTCGGACCATGTTCCCTCAGCAATGTTCACTTGATTCACACCATGTTCCCTCGGCTCTGTTCACCCGATTCGCACCATGTTCCCTCGGCGCTGTTCAATCGATTGGCACCATGATCCCTCGGCTCTGTTCACTCGAATCGCACCATGTTACCTCGACACTGTTCACTCGATTCGCACCATTTTCCCTCGGCAATTCTCACTCGATTCGCACCATGTTCCCGCGGCTCTGTTCACTTGATTCGCACCATGTTCCCTCGACACTGTTCACTAGATTCGCTCCATGTTCCCTCGGCGCTCTTCACACGATTCGCACCATGTTCCCTCGGCGCTCTTCACTCGATTCGCACCATGTTCCCTCGACACTGTTCACTCGATTCGCACCATTTTCCCTCGGCAATTCTCACTCGATACGCACCATGTTCGCTCAGCAATACTCACTCGGTACGCACCATGTTCCCTCGCCAATTCTCACTCGTTTCGCACCATGTTCCCTCGGCGCTGTTCACTCGAGTCAGACCATGTTCCCTCGGCAATGTTCACTCGATTCACACCATGTTCCCTCGGCACTGTTCACTCGATTCACAGCATGTTACCTCGGCACTGTTCAGTCGATTCACACCATTTCCCTCGGCAATGTTCACTCGATTCGCACCATTTCCCTCGGCACAGTTCACTCGATTCACACCATGTTCCCAAAGGCACTGTTCAATCGATTCGCACAATTTGTCTCAGCACTGTTCACTCGATTCACACCATGTTCCCTCGGAACTGTTCAATCGATTCACACCATTTCCCTCGGCACGGTTCACTCAATTCACACCATTTCCCTCTGCGCTGTTCACTCGATTCGCACCATGTTCCCTCGGCTCTGTTCACCCGATTCGCACCATGTTCCCTCAGCTCTGCTCACTCGATTGGCACCATGATCCCTCGGCTCTGTTCACTCGAATCGCACCATGTTACATCGACACTGTTCACTCGATTCGCACCATTTTCCCTCGGCAATTCTCACTCGATTCGCACCATGTTCCCGCGGGTCTGTTCACTTGATTCGCACCATGTTCCCTCGGCACTTTTCACTTGATTCGCACCATGTTCCCTCGACACTGTTCACTCGATTCGCACCATTTTCCCTTGGCAATTCCACTCGATACGCACCATGTTCGCTCAGCAATACTCACTCGGTACGCACCATGTTCCCTTGCCAATTCTCACTCGATTCGCACCATGTTCCCTCGACACTGTTCACTCGATTCGCAACATTTTCCCTCGGCAATTCTCACTCGATACGCACCATGTTCCCTCGGCACTGTTCACTAGATTCGCACCATGTTCCCTCGGCAATGCTCACTCGTTTCGCACCATGTTCCCTCGGCACTGTTCACTAGATTCGCACCATGTTCCCTCGGCAATGCTCACTCGTTTCGCACCATGTTCCCTCGGCGCTGTTCACTCGAGTCAGACCATGTTCCCTCGGCAATGTTCACTCGATTCACACCATGTTCCCTCGGCATTGTTCACTCGATTCACAGCATGTTCCCTGGGCACAGTTCAGTCGATTCACACCATTTCCCTCGGCAATGTTCACTCGATTCGCACCATTTCCCTCGGCACTGTTCACTCGATTCACACCATGTTCCCAAAGGCACTGTTCAATCGATTCGCACAATTTCCCTCGCACTGTTCACTCGATTCACACCATGTTCCCTCGGAACTGTTCAATCGATTCACACCATTTCCCTCGGCACTGTTCACTCAATTCACACCATTTCCCTCGGCACTGTTCACTCGATTCACACCATGTTCCCTCAGAACAGTTCACTCGATTCGCACCATGTTCCCTCGGCTCTGTTCACTCGAGTCGGACCATGTTTCCTCGGCAATGTTCACTCGATTCACACCATTTTCCCTCGGCAATGTTCACTCGATTCACAGCATGTTCCCTCGGCGCTGTTCACTTGATTCACACCATTTTCCCTCTGCGCTGTACGCTTGATTCGCAATATGTTCCCTCGGCTCTGTTCACCCAATTCGCACCATGTTCCCTCGGCTCTGTTCACTCGATTGGCACCATGATCCCTCGGCTCTGTTCACTCGAATCGCACCATGTTACCTCGACACTGTTCACTCGATTCGCACCCATTTTCCCTCGGCAATTCTAACTCGATTCGCACCATGTTATCGCGGCTCTGTTCACTTGATTCGCACCATGTTCCCTCGGCACTGTTCACTAGATTCGCTCCATGTTCCCTCGGCGCTCTTCACACGATTCGCACCATGTTCCCTCGGCGCTCTTCACTCGATTCGCACCATGTTCCCTCGACACTATTCACTCGATTGGCACCATTTTCCCTCGGCAATTCTCACTTGATACGCACCATGTTCGCTCAGCAATACTCACTCGGTACGCACCATGTTCCCTCGCCAATTCTCACTCGATTTGCACCATGTTCCCTCGGCACTGTTCACTAGATTCGCACCATGTTCCCTCGGCAATGCTCACTCGTTTCGCACCATGTTCCCTCGGCGCTGTTCACTCGAGTCAGACCATGTTCCCTCGGCAATGTTCACTCGAATCACACCATGTTCCCTCGGCACTGTTCACTCGATTCACAGCATGTTCCCTCGGCACTGTTCAGTCGATTCACACCATTTCCCTCGGCAATGTTCACTCGATTCGCACCATTTCCCTCGGCACTGTTCACTCGATTCACACCATGTTCCCAAAGGCACTGTTCAATCGATTCGGACAATTTCCCTCAGCACTGTTCACTCGATTCACACCATGTTCCCTCGGAACTTTTCAATCGATTCACACCATGTTCCCTCGGCACTGTTCACTCGATTCACACCATTTCCCTCGGCACTGTACACTCGATTTGCTCCATGTTCCCTCGGCTCTGTTCAATCGAATCGCAACATGTTCCCTCGGCTCTGTTCACTCGATTCGCAACATGTTCCCTCGGCGCTGTTCACTCGATTCGCACTATGTTCCCTCGGCTCTGTTCAATCGATTCGCAACATGTTCCCTCGGCTCTGTTCACTCGATTCGCACCATGTTCCCTCGGCACTGTTCACTCGATTCGCACCATGTTCCCTCGGCTCTGTTTTCTCGAGTCGGACCATGTTCCCTCGGCAATGTTCACTCGATTCACACCATGTTCCCTCGGCACTGTTCACTCGATTCACAGCATGTTCCCTCGGCACTGTTCAGTCGATTCACACCATTTCCCTCGGCAATGTTCACTCAATTCGCACCATTTCCCTCGGCACTGTTCACTCTATTCACACCATGTTCCCAAAGGCACTGTTCAATCGATTCGCACAATTTCCCTCAGCACTGTTCACTCGATTCACACCATGTTCCCTCGGAACTGTTCAATCGATTCACACCATTTCCCTCGGCACTGTTCACTCAATTCACACCATTTCCCTCGGCACTGTTCACTCGATTCACACCATGTTCCCTCAGAACAGTTCACTCGATTCACACCATGTTCCCTCAGAACAGTTCACTCGAATCGCACCATGTTCCCTCAGAACAGTTCACTCAATTCACACCATTTCCCTCGGCACTGTTCACTCGATTCACACCATGTTCTCTCAGAACCGTTCACTCTATTGACACCATGTTCCCTCAGAACAGTTCACTCGAATCACACCATGTTCCCTCAGAAAAGTTCACTCAATTCGCACCATGTTCCCTAGGCACTGTTTACTCGATACGCACCGTGTTCCCTCGGCACTGTACACTCGATTTGCTCCATGTTCCCTCGGCTCTGTTCAATTGAATCGCAACATGTTCCGTCAGCTCTGTTCGCTCGATTCGCAAAATGTTCCCTCGGCGCTGTTCACTCGATTCGCACTATGTTCCCTCGGCTCTGTTCAATCGATTCGCAACATGTTCCCTCGGCGCTGTTCACTCGATTCGCACCATGTTCCCTCGGCACTGTTCACTCGATTCACACCATGTTCTCTCGGCTCTGTTCCCTCGAGTCGGACCATGTTCCCTCAGCAATGTTCACTCGATTCACACCATGTTCCCTCGGCAATGTTCACTCGATTCACAGCATGTTCCCTCGGCGCTGTTCACTTGATTCACACCATGTTCCCTCGGCTCTGTTCACCCGATTCGCACCATGTTCCCTCGGCGCTGTTCAATCGATTGGCACCATGATCCCTCGGCTCTGTTCACTCGAATCGCACCATGTTACCTCGACACTGTTCACTCGATTCGCACCATTTTCCCTCGGCAATTCTCACTCGATTCGCACCATGTTCCCGCGGCTCTGTTCACTTGATTCGCACCATGTTCCCTCGACACTGTTCACTAGATTCGCTCCATGTTCCCTCGGCGCTCTTCACACGATTCGCACCATGTTCCCTCGGCGCTCTTCACTCGATTCGCACCATGTTCCCTCGACACTGTTCACTCGATTCGCACCATTTTCACTCGGCAATTCTCACTCGATACGCACCATGTTCGCTCAGCAATACTCACTCGGTACGCACCATGTTCCCTCGCCAATTCTCACTCGATTCGCAACATGTTCCCTCGGCAATGTTCACTAGATTCGCACTATGTTCCCTCGGCAATGCTCACTCGTTTCGCACCATGTTCCCTCGGCGCTGTTCACTCGAGTCAGACCATGTTCCCTCGGCAATGTTCACTCGATTCACACCATGTTCCCTCGGCACTGTTCACTCGATTCACAGCATGTTACCTCGGCACTGTTCAGTCGATTCACACCATTTCCCTCGGCAATGTTCACTCGATTCGCACCATTTCCCTCGGCACTGTTCACTCGATTCACACCATGTTCCCAAAGGCACTGTTCAATCGATTCGCACAATTTGTCTCAGCACTGTTCACTCGATTCACACCATGTTCCCTCGGAACTGTTCAATCGATTCACACCATTTCCCTCGGCACGGTTCACTCAATTCACACCATTTCCCTCGGCACTGTTCACTCGATTCACACCATGTTCCCTCAGAACTGTTCACTCGAATCCCAGCATGTTCCCTCAGAACAGTTCACTCAATTCGCACCATGTTCCCTCGGCACTGTTCACTCGATTCGCACCGTGTTCCCTCGGCACTGTACACTCGATTTGCTCCATGTTCCCTCGGCTCTGTTCAATCGAATCGCAACATGTTCCCTCGGCTCTGTTCACTCGATTCGCAACATGTTCCCTCGGCGCTGTTCACTCGATTCGCACCATGTTCCCTCGGCTCTGTTCAATCGATTCGCAACATGTTCCCTCGGCTCTGTTCACTCGATTCGCACCATGTTCCCTCGGCACTGTTCACTCGATTCGCACCATGTTCCCTCGGCTCTGTTCACTCGAGTCGGACCATGTTCCCTCGGCAATGTTCACTCAATTCACACCATGTTCCCTCGGCAATGTTCACTCGATTGACAGCATGTTCCCTCTGCGCTGTTCACTCGATTCGCACCATGTTCCCTCGGCTCTGTTCACCCGATTCGCACCATGTTCCCTCGGCTCTGCTCACTCGATTGGCACCATGATCCCTCGGCTCTGTTCACTCGAATCGCACCATGTTACATCGACACTGTTCACTCGATTCGCACCATTTTCCCTCGGCAATTCTCACTCGATTCGCACCATGTTCCCGCGGGTCTGTTCACTTGATTCGCACCATGTTCCCTCGGCACTTTTCACTTGATTCGCACCATGTTCCCTCGACACTGTTCACTCGATTCGCACCATTTTCCCTCGGCAATTCCACTCGATACGCACCATGTTCGCTCAGCAATACTCACTCGGTACGCACCATGTTCCCTTGCCAATTCTCACTCGATTCGCACCATGTTCCCTTGACACTGTTCACTCGATTCGCAACATATTCCCTCGGCAATTCTCACTCGATACGCACCATGTTCCCTCGGCACTGTTCACTAGATTCGCACCATGTTCCCTCGGCAATGCTCACTCGTTTCGCACCATGTTCCCTCGGCACTGTTCACTAGATTCGCACCATGTTCCCTCGGCAATGCTCACTCGTTTCGCACCATGTTCCCTCGGCGCTGTTCACTCGAGTCAGACCATGTTCCCTCGGCAATGTTCACTCGATTCACACCATGTTCCCTCGGCATTGTTCACTCGATTCACAGCATGTTCCCTGGGCACAGTTCAGTCGATTCACACCATTTCCCTCGGCAATGTTCACTCGATTCGCACCATTTCCCTCGGCACTGTTCACTCGGTTCACACCATGTTCCCAAAGGCACTGTTCAATCGATTCGCACAATTTCCCTCGCACTGTTCACTCGATTCACACCATGTTCCCTCGGAACTGTTCAATCGATTCACACCATTTCCCTCGGCACTGTTCACTCAATTCACACCATTTCCCTCGGCACTGTTCACTCGATTCACACCATGTTCCCTCAGAACAGTTCACTCGATTCGCACCATGTTCCCTCGGCTCTGTTCACTCGAGTCGGACCATGTTTCCTCGGCAATGTTCACTCGATTCACACCATTTTCCCTCGGCAATGTTCACTCGATTCACAGCATGTTCCCTCGGCGCTGTTCACTTGATTCACACCATTTTCCCTCTGCGCTGTACGCTTGATTCGCACCATGTTCCCTCGGCTCTGTTCACCCGATTCGCACCATGTTCCCTCGGCTCTGTTCACTCGATTGGCACCATGATCCCTCGGCTCTGTTCACTCGAATCGCACCATGTTACCTCGACACTGTTCACTCGATTCGCACCCATTTTCCCTCGGCAATTCTAACTCGATTCGCACCATGTTATCGCGGCTCTGTTCACTTGATTCGCACCATGTTCCCTCGGCACTGTTCACTAGATTCGCTCCATGTTCCCTCGGCGCTCTTCACACGATTCGCACCATGTTCCCTCGGCGCTCTTCACTCGATTCGCACCATGTTCCCTCGACACTATTCACTCGATTGGCACCATTTTCCCTCGGCAATTCTCACTTGATACGCACCATGTTCGCTCAGCAATACTCACTCGGTACGCACCATGTTCCCTCGACAATTCTCACTCGATTTGCACCATGTTCCCTCGGCACTGTTCACTAGATTCGCACCATGTTCCCTCGGCAATGCTCACTCGTTTCGCACCATGTTCCCTCGGCGCTGTTCACTCGAGTCAGACCATGTTCCCTCGGCAATGTTCACTCGATTCACACCATGTTCCCTCGGCACTGTTCACTCGATTCACAGCATGTTCCCTCGGCACTGTTCAGTCGATTCACACCATTTCCCTCGGCAATGTTCACTAGATTCGCACCATTTCCCTCGGCACTGTTCACTCGATTCACACCATGTTCCCAAAGGCACTGTTCAATCGATTCGGACAATTTCCCTCAGCACTGTTCACTCGATTCACACCATGTTCCCTCGGAACTTTTCAATCGATTCACACCATGTTCCCTCGGCACTGTTCACACGATTCACACCATTTCCCTCGGCACTGTACACTCGATTTGCTCCATGTTCCCTCGGCTCTGTTCAATCGAATCGCAACATGTTCCCTCGGCTCTGTTCACTCGATTCGCAACATGTTCCCTCGGCGCTGTTCACTCGATTCGCACTATGTTCCCTCGGCTCTGTTCAATCGATTCGCAACATGTTCCCTCGGCTCTGTTCACTCGATTCGCACCATGTTCCCTCGGCAATGCTCACTCGTTTCGCACCATGTTCCCTCGGCACTGTTCACTAGATTCGCACCATGTTCCCTCGGCAATGCTCACTCGTTTCGCACCATGTTCCCTCGGCGCTGTTCACTCGAGTCAGACCATGTTCCCTCGGCAATGTTCACTCGATTCACACCATGTTCCCTCGGCATTGTTCACTCGATTCACAGCATGTTCCCTGGGCACAGTTCAGTCGATTCACACCATTTCCCTCGGCAATGTTCACTCGATTCGCACCATTTCCCTCGGCACTGTTCACTCGGTTCACACCATGTTCCCAAAGGCACTGTTCAATCGATTCGCACAATTTCCCTCGCACTGTTCACTCGATTCACACCATGTTCCCTCGGAACTGTTCAATCGATTCACACCATTTCCCTCGGCACTGTTCACTCAATTCACACCATTTCCCTCGGCACTGTTCACTCGATTCACACCATGTTCCCTCAGAACAGTTCACTCGATTCGCACCATGTTCCCTCGGCTCTGTTCACTCGAGTCGGACCATGTTTCCTCGGCAATGTTCACTCGATTCACACCATTTTCCCTCGGCAATGTTCACTCGATTCACAGCATGTTCCCTCGGCGCTGTTCACTTGATTCACACCATTTTCCCTCTGCGCTGTACGCTTGATTCGCACCATGTTCCCTCGGCTCTGTTCACCCGATTCGCACCATGTTCCCTCGGCTCTGTTCACTCGATTGGCACCATGATCCCTCGGCTCTGTTCACTCGAATCGCACCATGTTACCTCGACACTGTTCACTCGATTCGCACCCATTTTCCCTCGGCAATTCTAACTCGATTCGCACCATGTTATCGCGGCTCTGTTCACTTGATTCGCACCATGTTCCCTCGGCACTGTTCACTAGATTCGCTCCATGTTCCCTCGGCGCTCTTCACACGATTCGCACCATGTTCCCTCGGCGCTCTTCACTCGATTCGCACCATGTTCCCTCGACACTATTCACTCGATTGGCACCATTTTCCCTCGGCAATTCTCACTTGATACGCACCATGTTCGCTCAGCAATACTCACTCGGTACGCACCATGTTCCCTCGACAATTCTCACTCGATTTGCACCATGTTCCCTCGGCACTGTTCACTAGATTCGCACCATGTTCCCTCGGCAATGCTCACTCGTTTCGCACCATCTTCCCTCGGCGCTGTTCACTCGAGTCAGACCATGTTCCCTCGGCAATGTTCACTCGATTCACACCATGTTCCCTCGGCACTGTTCACTCGATTCACAGCATGTTCCCTCGGCACTGTTCAGTCGATTCACACCATTTCCCTCGGCAATGTTCACTAGATTCGCACCATTTCCCTCGGCACTGTTCACTCGATTCACACCATGTTCCCAAAGGCACTGTTCAATCGATTCGGACAATTTCCCTCAGCACTGTTCACTCGATTCACACCATGTTCCCTCGGAACTTTTCAATCGATTCACACCATGTTCCCTCGGCACTGTTCACACGATTCACACCATTTCCCTCGGCACTGTACACTCGATTTGCTCCATGTTCCCTCGGCTCTGTTCAATCGAATCGCAACATGTTCCCTCGGCTCTGTTCACTCGATTCGCAACATGTTCCCTCGGCGCTGTTCACTCGATTCGCACTATGTTCCCTCGGCTCTGTTCAATCGATTCGCAACATGTTCCCTCGGCTCTGTTCACTCGATTCGCACCATGTTCCCTCGGCACTGTTCACTCGATTCGCACCATGTTCCCTCGGCTCTGTTTTCTCGAGTCGGACCATGTTCCCTCGGCAATGTTCACTCGATTCACACCATGTTCCCTCGGCAATGTTCACTCGATTGACAGCATGTTCCCTCGGCGTTCTTCCCTCGATTCGCACCATGTTCCCCCAGCAATACTCACTCGATACGCACCATGTTCGCTCAGCAATACTCACTCAGTACGCACCATGTTCCCTCGCCAATTCTCACTCGATTCGCATCATGTTCCCGCGGCACTGTTCACTAGATTCGCACCATGTTCCCTCGGCAATGCTCACTCGTTTCGCACCATGTTCCCTCGGCGCTGTTCACTCGAGTCAGACCATGTTCCCTCGGCAATGTTCAATCGATTCACACCATGTTCCCTCGGCACTGTTCACTCGATTCACAGCATGTTCCCTCGGCACTGTTCAGTCGATTCACACCATTTCCCTCGGCAATGTTCACTCGTTTCGCACCATTTCCCTTGGCACTGTTCACTCGATTCACACCATGTTCCCAAAGGCACTGTTCAATCGATTCGCACAATTTCCCTCAGCACTGTTCACTCGATTCACACCATGTTCCCTCGGAACTGTTCAATCGATTCACACCATTTCCCTCGGCACGGTTCACTCAATTCACACCATTTCCCTCGGCAATGTTCGCTCGATTCACACCATGTTCCCTCAGAACAGTTCACTCAATTCACACTATGTTCCCTCAGAACAGTTCACTAGAATCACACCATGTTCCCTCAGAACAGTTCACTCAATTCGCACCATGTTCCCTCGGCACTGTTCACTCGATTCGCACCGTGTTCCCTCGGCACTGTACACTCGATTTGCTCCATGTTCCCTCGGCTCTGTTCAATCGAATCGCAACATGTTCCCTCGGCTCTGTTCACTCGATTCGCAACATGTTCCCTCGGCGCTGTTCACTCGATTCGCACTATGTTCCCTCGGCTCTGTTCAATCGATTCACACCATGTTCCCTCGGCAATGTTCACTCGATTCACAGCATGTTCCCTCGGCACTGTTCACTCGATTCTCACCATGTACCCTCGGCTCTGTTCACTCGAGTCGGACCATGTTCCCTCGGCAATGTTCACTCGATTCACACCATGTTCCCTCGGCAATGCTCACTCGATTCACACCATGTTCCCTCAGCTCTTTTGACTCGATTCACACCATGTTCCCTCAGAACAGTTCACTCGATTCACACCATGTTCCCTCAGAACAGTTCACTCAATTCGCACCATGTTCCCTCGGCACTGTTCACTCGATTCGCACCGTGTTCCCTCGGCACTGTACACTCGATTTGCTCCATGTTCCCTCGGCTCTGTTCAATCGAATCGCAACATGTTCCCTCGGCTCTGTTCACTCGATTCGCAACATGTTCCCTCGGCGCTGTTCACTCGATTCGCACCATGTTCCCTCGGCTCTGTTCAATCGATTCGCACCATGTTCCCTCGGCTCTGTTCACTCGATTCGCACCATGTTCCCTCGGCACTGTTCACTCGATTCGCACCATGTTCCCTCGGCTCTGTTCACTCGAGTCGGACCATGTTCCCTCGGCAATGTTCACTCAATTCACACCATGTTCCCTCGGCAATGTTCACTCGATTGACAGCATGTTCCCTCTGCGCTGTTCACTCGATTCGCACCATGTTCCCTCGGCTCTGTTCACCCGATTCGCACCATGTTCCCTCGGCTCTGCTCACTCGATTGGCACCATGATCCCTCGGCTCTGTTCACTCGAATCGCACCATGTTACATCGACACTGTTCACTCGATTCGCACCATTTTCCCTCGGCAATTCTCACTCGATTCGCACCATGTTCCCGCGGGTCTGTTCACTTGATTCGCACCATGTTCCCTCGGCACTGTTCACTAGATTCGCTCCATGTTCCCTCGGCGCTCTTCACACGATTCGCACCATGTTCCCTCGGCGCTCTTCACTCGATTCGCACCATGTTCCCTCGACACTATTCACTCGATTGGCACCATTTTCCCTCGGCAATTCTCACTTGATACGCACCATGTTCGCTCAGCAATACTCACTCGGTACGCACCATGTTCCCTCGCCAATTCTCACTCGATTTGCACCATGTTCCCTCGGCACTGTTCACTAGATTCGCACCATGTTCCCTCGGCAATGCTCACTCGTTTCGCACCATCTTCCCTCGGCGCTGTTCACTCGAGTCAGACCATGTTCCCTCGGCAATGTTCACTCGATTCACACCATGTTCCCTCGGCACTGTTCACTCGATTCACAGCATGTTCCCTCGGCACTGTTCAGTCGATTCACACCATTTCCCTCGGCAATGTTCACTAGATTCGCACCATTTCCCTCGGCACTGTTCACTCGATTCACACCATGTTCCCAAAGGCACTGTTCAATCGATTCGGACAATTTCCCTCAGCACTGTTCACTCGATTCACACCATGTTCCCTCGGAACTTTTCAATCGATTCACACCATGTTCCCTCGGCACTGTTCACACGATTCACACCATTTCCCTCGGCACTGTACACTCGATTTGCTCCATGTTCCCTCGGCTCTGTTCAATCGAATCGCAACATGTTCCCTCGGCTCTGTTCACTCGATTCGCAACATGTTCCCTCGGCGCTGTTCACTCGATTCGCACTATGTTCCCTCGGCTCTGTTCAATCGATTCGCAACATGTTCCCTCGGCTCTGTTCACTCGATTCGCACCATGTTCCCTCGGCACTGTTCACTCGATTCGCACCATGTTCCCTCGGCTCTGTTTTCTCGAGTCGGACCATGTTCCCTCGGCAATGTTCACTCGATTCACACCATGTTCCCTCGGCAATGTTCACTCGATTGACAGCATGTTCCCTCGGCGTTCTTCCCTCGATTCGCACCATGTTCCCCCAGCAATACTCACTCGATACGCACCATGTTCGCTCAGCAATACTCACTCAGTACGCACCATGTTCCCTCGCCAATTCTCACTCGATTCGCATCATGTTCCCGCGGCACTGTTCACTAGATTCGCACCATGTTCCCTCGGCAATGCTCACTCGTTTCGCACCATGTTCCCTCGGCGCTGTTCACTCGAGTCAGACCATGTTCCCTCGGCAATGTTCAATCGATTCACACCATGTTCCCTCGGCACTGTTCACTCGATTCACAGCATGTTCCCTCGGCACTGTTCAGTCGATTCACACCATTTCCCTCGGCAATGTTCACTCGTTTCGCACCATTTCCCTTGGCACTGTTCACTCGATTCACACCATGTTCCCAAAGGCACTGTTCAATCGATTCGCACAATTTCCCTCAGCACTGTTCACTCGATTCACACCATGTTCCCTCGGAACTGTTCAATCGATTCACACCATTTCCCTCGGCACGGTTCACTCAATTCACACCATTTCCCTCGGCAATGTTCGCTCGATTCACACCATGTTCCCTCAGAACAGTTCACTCAATTCACACTATGTTCCCTCAGAACAGTTCACTAGAATCACACCATGTTCCCTCAGAACAGTTCACTCAATTCGCACCATGTTCCCTCGGCACTGTTCACTCGATTCGCACCGTGTTCCCTCGGCACTGTACACTCGATTTGCTCCATGTTCCCTCGGCTCTGTTCAATCGAATCGCAACATGTTCCCTCGGCTCTGTTCACTCGATTCGCAACATGTTCCCTCGGCGCTGTTCACTCGATTCGCACTATGTTCCCTCGGCTCTGTTCAATCGATTCACACCATGTTCCCTCGGCAATGTTCACTCGATTCACAGCATGTTCCCTCGGCACTGTTCACTCGATTCTCACCATGTACCCTCGGCTCTGTTCACTCGAGTCGGACCATGTTCCCTCGGCAATGTTCACTCGATTCACACCATGTTCCCTCGGCAATGCTCACTCGATTCACACCATGTTCCCTCAGCTCTTTTGACTCGATTCACACCATGTTCCCTCAGAACAGTTCACTCGATTCACACCATGTTCCCTCAGAACAGTTCACTCAATTCGCACCATGTTCCCTCGGCACTGTTCACTCGATTCGCACCGTGTTCCCTCGGCACTGTACACTCGATTTGCTCCATGTTCCCTCGGCTCTGTTCAATCGAATCGCAACATGTTCCCTCGGCTCTGTTCACTCGATTCGCAACATGTTCCCTCGGCGCTGTTCACTCGATTCGCACCATGTTCCCTCGGCTCTGTTCAATCGATTCGCAACATGTTCCCTCGGCTCTGTTCACTCGATTCGCACCATGTTCCCTCGGCACTGTTCACTCGATTCGCACCATGTTCCCTCGGCTCTGTTCACTCGAGTCGGACCATGTTCCCTCGGCAATGTTCACTCAATTCACACCATGTTCCCTCGGCAATGTTCACTCGATTGACAGCATGTTCCCTCTGCGCTGTTCACTCGATTCGCACCATGTTCCCTCGGCTCTGTTCACCCGATTCGCACCATGTTCCCTCGGCTCTGCTCACTCGATTGGCACCATGATCCCTCGGCTCTGTTCACTCGAATCGCACCATGTTACATCGACACTGTTCACTCGATTCGCACCATTTTCCCTCGGCAATTCTCACTCGATTCGCACCATGTTCCCGCGGGTCTGTTCACTTGATTCGCACCATGTTCCCTCGGCACTTTTCACTTGATTCGCACCATGTTCCCTCGACACTGTTCACTCGATTCGCACCATTTTCCCTCGGCAATTCCACTCGATACGCACCATGTTCGCTCAGCAATACTCACTCGGTACGCACCATGTTCCCTTGCCAATTCTCACTCGATTCGCACCATGTTCCCTTGACACTGTTCACTCGATTCGCAACATTTTCCCTCGGCAATTCTCACTCGATACGCACCATGTTCCCTCGGCACTGTTCACTAGATTCGCACCATGTTCCCTCGGCAATGCTCACTCGTTTCGCACCATGTTCCATCGGCACTGTTCACTAGATTCGCACCATGTTCCCTCGGCAATGCTCACTCGTTTCGCACCATGTTCCCTCGGCGCTGTTCACTCGAGTCAGACCATGTTCCCTCGGCAATGTTCACTCGATTCACACCATGTTCCCTCGGCATTGTTCACTCGATTCACAGCATGTTCCCTGGGCACAGTTCAGTCGATTCACACCATTTCCCTCGGCAATGTTCACTCGATTCGCACCATTTCCCTCGGCACTGTTCACTCGGTTCACACCATGTTCCCAAAGGCACTGTTCAATCGATTCGCACAATTTCCCTCGCACTGTTCACTCGATTCACACCATGTTCCCTCGGAACTGTTCAATCGATTCACACCATTTCCCTCGGCACTGTTCACTCAATTCACACCATTTCCTCGGCACTGTTCACTCGATTCACACCATGTTCCCTCAGAACAGTTCACTCGATTCGCACCATGTTCCCTCGGCTCTGTTCACTCGAGTCGGACCATGTTTCCTCGGCAATGTTCACTCGATTCACACCATTTTCCCTCGGCAATGTTCACTCGATTCACAGCATGTTCCCTCGGCGCTGTTCACTTGATTCACACCATTTTCCCTCTGCGCTGTACGCTTGATTCGCACCATGTTCCCTCGGCTCTGTTCACCCGATTCGCACCATGTTCCCTCGGCTCTGTTCACTCGATTGGCACCATGATCCCTCGGCTCTGTTCACTCGAATCGCACCATGTTACCTCGACACTGTTCACTCGATTCGCACCCATTTTCCCTCGGCAATTCTAACTCGATTCGCACCATGTTATCGCGGCTCTGTTCACTTGATTCGCACCATGTTCCCTCGGCACTGTTCACTAGATTCGCTCCATGTTCCCTCGGCGCTCTTCACACGATTCGCACCATGTTCCCTCGGCGCTCTTCACTCGATTCGCACCATGTTCCCTCGACACTATTCACTCGATTGGCACCATTTTCCCTCGGCAATTCTCACTTGATACGCACCATGTTCGCTCAGCAATACTCACTCGGTACGCACCATGTTCCCTCGACAATTCTCACTCGATTTGCACCATGTTCCCTCGGCACTGTTCACTAGATTCGCACCATGTTCCCTCGGCAATGCTCACTCGTTTCGCACCATCTTCCCTCGGCGCTGTTCACTCGAGTCAGACCATGTTCCCTCGGCAATGTTCACTCGATTCACACCATGTTCCCTCGGCACTGTTCACTCGATTCACAGCATGTTCCCTCGGCACTGTTCAGTCGATTCACACCATTTCCCTCGGCAATGTTCACTAGATTCGCACCATTTCCCTCGGCACTGTTCACTCGATTCACACCATGTTCCCAAAGGCACTGTTCAATCGATTCGGACAATTTCCCTCAGCACTGTTCACTCGATTCACACCATGTTCCCTCGGAACTTTTCAATCGATTCACACCATGTTCCCTCGGCACTGTTCACACGATTCACACCATTTCCCTCGGCACTGTACACTCGATTTGCTCCATGTTCCCTCGGCTCTGTTCAATCGAATCGCAACATGTTCCCTCGGCTCTGTTCACTCGATTCGCAACATGTTCCCTCGGCGCTGTTCACTCGATTCGCACTATGTTCCCTCGGCTCTGTTCAATCGATTCGCAACATGTTCCCTCGGCTCTGTTCACTCGATTCGCACCATGTTCCCTCGGCACTGTTCACTCGATTCGCACCATGTTCCCTCGGCTCTGTTTTCTCGAGTCGGACCATGTTCCCTCGGCAATGTTCACTCGATTCACACCATGTTCCCTCGGCAATGTTCACTCGATTGACAGCATGTTCCCTCGGCGTTCTTCCCTCGATTCGCACCATGTTCCCCCAGCAATACTCACTCGATACGCACCATGTTCGCTCAGCAATACTCACTCAGTACGCACCATGTTCCCTCGCCAATTCTCACTCGATTCGCATCATGTTCCCGCGGCACTGTTCACTAGATTCGCACCATGTTCCCTCGGCAATGCTCACTCGTTTCGCACCATGTTCCCTCGGCGCTGTTCACTCGAGTCAGACCATGTTCCCTCGGCAATGTTCAATCGATTCACACCATGTTCCCTCGGCACTGTTCACTCGATTCACAGCATGTTCCCTCGGCACTGTTCAGTCGATTCACACCATTTCCCTCGGCAATGTTCACTCGTTTCGCACCATTTCCCTTGGCACTGTTCACTCGATTCACACCATGTTCCCAAAGGCACTGTTCAATCGATTCGCACAATTTCCCTCAGCACTGTTCACTCGATTCACACCATGTTCCCTCGGAACTGTTCAATCGATTCACACCATTTCCCTCGGCACGGTTCACTCAATTCACACCATTTCCCTCGGCAATGTTCGCTCGATTCACACCATGTTCCCTCAGAACAGTTCACTCAATTCACACTATGTTCCCTCAGAACAGTTCACTCGAATCACACCATGTTCCCTCAGAACAGTTCACTCAATTCGCACCATGTTCCCTCGGCACTGTTCACTCGATTCGCACCGTGTTCCCTCGGCACTGTACACTCGATTTGCTCCATGTTCCCTCGGCTCTGTTCAATCGAATCGCAACATGTTCCCTCGGCTCTGTTCACTCGATTCGCAACATGTTCCCTCGGCGCTGTTCACTCGATTCGCACTATGTTCCCTCGGCTCTGTTCAATCGATTCACACCATGTTCCCTCGGCAATGTTCACTCGATTCACAGCATGTTCCCTCGGCACTGTTCACTCGATTCTCAC
Organism: Carcharodon carcharias; assembly: GCF_017639515.1. NCBI lineage: Eukaryota > Metazoa > Chordata > Chondrichthyes > Lamniformes > Lamnidae > Carcharodon > Carcharodon carcharias. Next base: position 100,329,742 of record NC_054476.1, read on the forward strand.
CATGTACCCTCGGCTCTGTTCACTCGAGTCGGACCATGTTCCCTCGGCAATGTTCACTCGATTCACACCATGTTCCCTCGGCAATGTTCACTCGAATCGCACCATGTTACCTCGACACTGTTCACTCGATTCGCACTATTTTCCCTCGGCAATTCTCACTCGATTCGCACCATGTTCCCGCGGCTCTGTTCACTTGATTCGCACCATGTTCCCTCGGCACTTTTCACTAGATTCGCTCCATGTTCCCTCGGCGCTCTTCACACGATTCGCACCATGTTCCCTCGACACTGTCCACTCGATTCGCACCATTTTCCCTCGGCAATTCTCACTCGATGCGCACGATGTTCGCTCAGCAATACTCACTCGGTACGCACCATGTTCCCTCGACAATTCTCACTCGATTCGCACCATGTTCCCTCGGCACTGTTCACTCGATTCGCACCGTGTTCCCTCGGCACTGTACACTCGATTTGCTCCATGTTCCCTCGGCTCTGTTCAATCGAATCGCAACGTGTTCCGTCGGCTCTGTTCACTCGATTCGCAACATGTTCCCTCGGCGCTGTTCACTCGATTCGCACTATGTTCCCTCGGCTCTGTTCAATCGATTCGCAACATGTTCCGTCGGCTCTGTTCACTCGATTCGCACCATGTTCCCTCGGCACTGTTCACTCGATTCGCACCATGTTCCCTCGGCTCTGTTCACTCAAGTCGGACCATGTTCCCTCGGCAATGTTCACTCAATTCACACCATGTTCCCTCGGCAATGTTCACTCGATTCACAGCATGTTCCCTCGGCGCTGTTCACTTGATTCACACCATGTTCCCTCGGCTCTGTTCACCCGATTCGCACCATGTTCCCTCGGCTCAGTTCACTCGATTGGCACCATGATCCCTCGTCTCTGTTCACTTGAATCGCACCATGTTACCTCGACACTGTTCACTCGATTCGCACCATTTTCCCTCGGCAATTCTCACTCGATTCGCACCATGTTCCCGCGGCTCTGTTCACTTGATTCGCACCATGTTCCCTCGGCACTGTTCACTAGATTCGCTCCATGTTCCCTCGGAGCTCTTCACTCGATTCGCACCATGTTCCCCCAGCAATACTCACTCGATACGCACCATGTTCGCTCAGCAATACTCACTCGGTACGCACCATGTTCCCTCACCAATTCTCACTCGATTCGCATCATGTTCCCGCGGCACTGTTCACTAGATTCGCACCATGTTCCCTCGGCAATGCTCACTCGTTTCGCACCATGTTCTCTCGGCGCTGTTCACTCGAGTCAGACCATGTTCCCTCGGCAATGTTCAATCGATTCACACCATGTTCCCTCGGCACTGTTCACTCGATTCACAGCATGTTCCCTCAGCACTGTTCAGTCGCTTCACACCATTTCCCTCGGCAATGTTCACTCGTTTCGCACCATTTCCCTTGGCACTGTTCACTCGATTCACACAATTTCCCTCAGCACTGTTCACGCGATTCTCACCATGTTCCCTCGGAACTGTTCAATCGATTCACACCATTTCCCTCGTCACGGTTCACTCAATTCACACCATTTCCCTCGGCACTGTTCACTCGATTCACACCATGTTCCCAAAGGCACTGTTCAATCGATTCGCACAATTTCCCTCAGCACTGTTCACGCGATTCACACCATGTTCCCTCGGAACTGTTCAATCGATTCACACCATTTCCCTCGGCACGGTTCACTCAATTCACACCATTTCCCTCGGCACTGTTCACTCGATTCACACCATGTTCCCTCAGAACAGTTCACTCGATTCACACCATGTTCCCTCAGAACAGTTCACTCGAATCACACCATGTACCCTCAGAACAGTTCACTCAATTCGCACCATGTTCCCTCGGCAATGTTCACTCGATTCGCACCGTGTTCCCTCGGCACTGTACACTCGATTTGCTCCATGTTCCCTCGGCTCTGTTCACTCGATTCGCAACATGTTCCCTCGGCGCTGTTCACTCGATTCGCACTATGTTCCCTCGGCTCTGATCAATCGATTCGCAACATGTTCCCTCGGCTCTGTTCACTCGATTCGCACCATGTTCCCTCGGCACTGTTCACTCGATTCGCGCCATGTTCCCTCGGCTCTGTTCACTCGAGTCGGACCATGTTCCCTCGGCAATGTTCACTCGATTCACACCATGTTCCCTCGGCAATGTTCACTCGATTGACAGCATATTCCCTCGGCGTGGTTCACTCGATTCGCACCATGTTCCCTCGGCTCTGTTCACCCGATTCGCACCATGTTCCCTCGGCTCTGCTCAATCGATTGGCACCATGATCCCTCGGCTCTGTTCACTCGAATCGCACCATGTTACCTTGACACTGTTCACTCGATTCGCACCATTTCCCTCGGCAATTCTCACTCGATTCGCAACATGTTCCCTCGGCTCTGTTCAATCGAATCGCAACATGTTCCGTCGGCTCTGTGCACTCGATTCGCAAAATGTTCCCTCGGCGCTGTTCACTCGATTCGCACTATGTTCCCTCGGCTCTGTTCAATCGATTCGCAACATGTTCCCTCGGCTCTGTTCACTCGATTCGCACCATGTTCCCTCGGCACTGTTCACTCGTTTCGCACCATGTTCCCTCGGCGCTGTTCACTCGAGTCAGACCATGTTCCCTCGGCAATGTTCACTCGATTCACACCATGTTCCCTCGGCACTGTTCACTCGATTCACAGCATGTTCCCTCGGCACTGTTCAGTCGATTCACACCATTTCCCTCGGCAATGTTCACTTGATTCTCACCATTTCCCTCGGCACTATTCACTCAATTCACACCATGTTCCCAAAGGCACTGTTCAATCGATTCGCACAATTTCCCTCAGCACTGTTCACTCGATTCACACCATGTTCCCTCGGAACTGTTCAATCGATTTACACCATTTCCCTCGGCACTGTTCACTCAATTCACACCATTTCCCTCGGCACTGTTCACTCAATTCACACCATGTTCGATCAGAACAGTTCACTCGATTCACACCATGTTCCCTCAGAACAGTTCACTCGAATCACACCATGTTCCCTCAGAACAGTTCACTCAATTCGCACCATGTTCCCTCGGCACTGTTCACTCGATTCGCACCGTGTTCCCTCGGCACTGTACACTCGATTTGCTCCATGTTCCCTCGGCTCTGTTCAATCGAATCGCAACATGTTCCGTCGGCTCTGTTCACTCGATTCGCACTATGTTCCCTCGGCTCTGTTCAATCGATTCGCAACATGTTCCGTCGGCTCTGTTCACTCGATTCGCACCATTTCCCTCGGCACTGTTCACTCGATTCACACCATGTTCCCAAAGGCACTGTTCAATCGATTCGCACAATTTCCCTTAGCACTGTTCACTCGATTCACACCATGTTCCCTTGGAACTGTTCAATCGATTCACACCATTTCCCTCGGCACTGTTCACTCAATTCACACCATTTCCCTCGGCACTGTTCACTCGATTCACACCATGTTCCCTCAGAACAGTTCACTCGATTCACACCATGTTCCCTCAGAACAGTTCACTCGAATCACACCATGTTCCCTCAGAACAGTTCACTCAATTCACACCATTTCCCTCGGCACTGTTCACTCGATTCACACCATGTTCCCTCAGAACAGTTCACTCGATTCACACCATGTTCCCTCAGAACAATTCACTCGATTCACACCATGTTCCCTCAGAACAGTTCACTCGAATCACACCATGTTCCCTCAGAACAGTTCACTCAATTCGCACCATGTTCCCTCGGCACTGTTCACTCGATTCGCACCATGTTCCCTCGGCTCTGTTCACTCAAGTCGGACCATGTTCCCTCGGCAATGTTCACTCGATTCACACCATGTTCCCTCGGCAATGTTCACTCGATTCACAGCATGTTCCCTCGGCTCTGTTCACTTGATTCACACCATGTTCCCTCGGCTCTTTCACCCGATTCGCACCATGTTCCCTCGGCTCAGTTCACTCGATTGGCACCATGATCCCTCGTCTCTGTTCACTTGAATCGCACCATGTTACCTCGACACTGTTCACTCGATTCGCACCATTTTCCCTCGGCAATTCTCACTCGATTCGCACCATGTTCCCGCGGCTCTGTTCACTTGATTCGCACCATGTTCCCTCGGCTCTGTTCACTAGATTCGCTCCATGTTCCCTCGGAGCTCTTCACACGATTCGCACCATGTTCCCTTGGCGCTCTTCACTCGATTCGCACCATGTTCCCCCAGCAATACTCACTCGATACGCACCATGTTCGCTCAGCAATACTCACTCGGTACGCACCATGTTCCCTCGCCAATTCTCACTCGATTCGCATCATGTTCCCGCGGCACTGTTCACTAGATTCGCACCATGTTCCCTCGGCAATGCTCACTCGTTTCGCACCATGTTCCCTCGGCGCTGTTCAGTCGAGTCAGACCATGTTCCCTCGGCAATGTTCAATCGATTCACACCATGTTCCCTCGGCACTGTTCACTCGATTCACAGCATGTTCCCTCGGCACTGTTCAGTCGATTCACACCATTTCCCTCGGCAATGTTCACTCGTTTCGCACCATTTCCCTTGGCACTTTTCACTCGATTCACACCATTCTCCCAAAGGCACTGTTCAATCGATTCGCACTATTTCCCTCAGCACTGTTCACTCGATTCACACCATGTTCCCTCGGAACTGCTCAATCGATTCACACCATTTCCCTCGGCACGGTTCACTCAATTCACACCATTTCCCTCGGCAATGTTCGCTCGATTCACACCATGTTCCCTCAGAACAGTTCACTCAATTCACACTATGTTCCCTCAGAACAGTTCACTCAATTCGCACCATGTTCCCTCGGCACTGTTCACTCGATTCGCACCGTGTTCCCTCGGCACTGTACACTCGATTTGCTCCATGTTCCCTCGGCTCTGTTCAATCGAATCGCAACATGTTCCGTCGGCTCTGTTCACTCGATTCGCAACATGTTCCCTCGGCGCTGTTCACTCGATTCGCACTATGTTCCCTCGGCTCTGTTCAATCGATTCACACCATGTTCCCTCGGCAATGTTCACTCGATTCACAGCATGTTCCCTCGGCACTGTTCACTCGATTCTCACCATGTACCCTCGGCTCTGTTCACTCGAGTCGGACCATGTTCCCTCGGCAATGTTCACTCGATTCACAGCATGTTCCCTCGGCACTGTTCACTCGATTCTCACCATGTACCCTCGGCTCTGTTCACTCGAGTCGGACCATGTTCCCTCGGCAATGTTCACTCGATTCACACCATGTTCCCTCGGCAATGTTCACTCGAATCGCACCATGTTCCCTCGACACTGTTCACTCGATTCGCACTATTTTCCCTCGGCAATTCTCACTCGATTCGCACCATGTTCCCGCGGCTCTGTTCACTTGATTCGCACCATGTTCCCTCGGCACTTTTCACTAGATTCGCTCCATGTTCCCTCGGCGCTCTTCACACGATTCGCACCATGTTCCCTCGACACTGTTCACTCGATTCGCACCATTTTCCCTCGGCAATTCTCACTCGATGCGCATGATGTTCGCTCACCAATACTCACTCGGTACGCACCATGTTCCCTCGACAATTCTCACTCGATTCGCACCATGTTCCCTCGGCACTGTTCACTCGATTCGCACCGTGTTCCCTCGGCACTGTACACTCGATTTGCTCCATGTTCCCTCGGCTCTGTTCAATCGAATCGCAACATGTTCCGTCGGGTCTGTTCACTCGATTCGCAACATGTTCCCTCGGCGCTGTTCACTCGATTCGCACTATGTTCCCTCGGCTCTGTTCAATCGATTCGCAACATGTTCCGTCGGCTCTGTTCACTCGATTCGCACCATATTCCCTCGGCACTGTTCACTCGATTCGCACCATGTTCCCTCGGCTCTGTTCACTCAAGTCGGACCATGTTCCCTCGGCAATGTTCACTCGATTCACACCATGTTCCCTCGGCAATGTTCACTCGATTCACAGCATGTTCCCTCGGCGCTGTTCACTTGATTCACACCATGTTCCCTCGGCTCTTTCACCCGATTCGCACCATGTTCCCTCGGCTCAGTTCACTCGATTGGCACCATGATCCCTCGTCTCTGTTCACTTGAATCGCACCATGTTACCTCGACACTGTTCACTCGATTCGCACCATTTTCCCTCGGCAATTCTCACTCGATTCGCACCATGTTCCCGCGGCTCTGTTCATTTGATTCGCACCATGTTCCCTCGGCACTGTTCACTAGATTCGCTCCATGTTCCCTCGGAGCTCTTCACACGATTCGTACCATGTTCCCTCGGCGCTCTTCACTCGATTCGCACCATGTTCCCCCAGCAATACTCACTCGATACGCACCATGTTCGCTCAGCAATACTCACTCGGTACGCACCATGTTCCCTCGCCAATTCTCACTCGATTCGCATCATGTTCCCGCGGCACTGTTCACTAGATTCGCACCATGTTCCCTCGGCAATGCTCACTCGTTTCGCACCATGTTCCCTCGGCGCTGTTCACTCGAGTCAGACCATGTTCCCTCGGCAATGTTCAATCGATTCACACCATGTTCCCTCGGCACTGTTCACTCGATTCACAGCATGTTCCCTCGGCACTGTTCAGTCGATTCACACCATTTCCCTCGGCAATGTTCACTCGTTTCGCACCATTTCCCTGGCACTGTTCACTCGATTCACACCATGTTCCCAAAGGCACTGTTCAATCGATTCGCACAATTTCCCTCAGCACTGTTCACGCGATTCTCACCATGTTCCCTCGGAACTGTTCAATCGATTCACACCATTTCCCTCGGCACGGTTCACTCAATTCACACCATTTCCCTCGGCACTGTTCACTCGATTCACACCATGTTCCCAAAGGCACTGTTCAATCGATTCGCACAATTTCCCTCAGCACTGTTCACGCGATTCACACCATGTTCCCTCGGAACTGTTCAATCGATTCACACCATTTCCCTCGGCACGGTTCACTCAATTCACACCATGTTCCCTCAGAACAGTTCACTCGATTCACACCATGTTCCCTCAGAACAGTTCACTCGAATCACACCATGTACCCTCAGAACAGTTCACTCAATTCGCACCATGTTCCCTCGGCAATGTTCACTCGATTCGCACCGTGTTCCCTCGGCACTGTACACTCGATTTGCTCCATGTTCCCTCGGCTCTGTTCACTCGTTTCGCAACATGTTCCCTCGGCGCTGTTCACTCGATTCGCACTATGTTCCCTCGGCTCTGATCAATCGATTCGCAACATGTTCCCTCGGCTCTGTTCACTCGATTCGCACCATGTTCCCTCGGCACTGTTCACTCGATTCGCGCCATGTTCCCTCGGCTCTGTTCACTCGAGTCGGACCATGTTCCCTCGGCAATGTTCACTCGATTCACACCATGTTCCCTCGGCAATGTTCACTCGATTGACAGCATGTTCCCTCGGCGTGGTTCACTCGATTCGCACCATGTTCCCTCGGCTCTGTTCACCCGATTCGCACCATGTTCCCTCGGCTCTGCTCACTCGATTGGCACCATGATCCCTCGGCTCTGTTCACTCGAATCGCACCATGTTACCTTGACACTGTTCACTCGATTCGCACCATTTCCCTCGGCAATTCTCACTCGATTCGCAACATGTTCCCTCGGCTCTGTTCAATCGAATCGCAACATGTTCCGTCGGCTCTGTGCACTCGATTCGCAAAATGTTCCCTCGGCGCTGTTCACTCGATTCGCACTATGTTCCCTCGGCCCTGTTCAATCGATTCGCAACATGTTCCCTCGGCTCTGTTCACTCGATTCGCACCATGTTCCCTCGGCACTGTTCACTCGTTTCGCACCATGTTCCCTCGGCGCTGTTCACTCGAGTCAGACCATGTTCCCTCGGCAATGTTCACTCGATTCACACCATGTTCCCTCGGCACTGTTCACTCGATTCACAGCATGTTCCCTCGGCACTGTTCAGTCGATTCACACCATTTCCCTCGGCAATGTTCACTTGATTCTCACCATTTCCCTCGGCACTGTTCACTCGATTCACACCATGTTCCCAAAGGCACTGTTCAATCGATTCGCACAATTTCCCTCAGCACTGTTCACTCGATTCACACCATGTTCCCTCGGAACTGTTCAATCGATTTACACCATTTCCCTCGGCACTGTTCACTCAATTCACACCATTTCCCTCGGCACTGTTCACTCAATTCACACCATGTTCGATCAGAACAGTTCACTCGATTCACACCATGTTCCCTCAGAACAGTTCACTCGAATCACACCATGTTCCCTCAGAACAGTTCACTCAATTCGCACCATGTTCCCTCGGCACTGTTCACTCGATTCGCACCGTGTTCCCTCGGCACTGTACACTCGATTTGCTCCATGTTCCCTCGGCTCTGTTCAATCGAATCGCAACATGTTCCGTCGGCTCTGTTCACTCGATTCGCAACATGTTCCCTCGGCGCTGTTCACTCGATTCGCACTATGTTCCCTCGGCTCTGTTCAATCGATTCGCAACATGTTCCGTCGGCTCTGTTCACTCGATTCGCACCATTTCCCTCGGCACTGTTCACTCGATTCACACCATGTTCCCAAAGGCACTGTTCAATCGATTCGCACAATTTCCCTTAGCACTGTTCACTCGATTCACACCATGTTCCCTTGGAACTGTTCAATCGATTCACACCATTTCCCTCGGCACTGTTCACTCAATTCACACCATTTCCCTCGGCACTGTTCACTCGATTCACACCATGTTCCCTCAGAACAGTTCACTCGATTCACACCATGTTCCCTCAGAACAGTTCACTCGAATCACACCATGTTCCCTCAGAACAGTTCACTCAATTCACACCATTTCCCTCGGCACTGTTCACTCGATTCACACCATGTTCCCTCAGAACAGTTCACTCGATTCACACCATGTTCCCTCAGAACAATTCACTCGATTCACACCATGTTCCCTCAGAACAGTTCACTCGAATCACACCATGTTCCCTCAGAACAGTTCACTCAATTCGCACCATGTTCCCTCGGCACTGTTCACTCGATTCGCACCGTGTTCCCTCGGCACTGTACACTCGATTTGCTCCATGTTCCCTCGGCTCTGTTCAATCGAATCGCAACATGTTCCGTCGGCTCTGTTCACTCGATTCGCACTATGTTCCCTCGGCTCTGTTCACTCGATTCGCACTATGTTCCCTCGGCTCTGTTCAATCGATTCGCAACATGTTCCGTCGGCTCTGTTCACTCGATTCGCACCATGTTCCCTCGGCACTGTTCACTCGATTCGCACCATGTTCCCTCGGCTCTGTTCACTCAAGTCGGACCATGTTCCCTCGGCAATGTTCACTCGATTCACACCATGTTCCCTCGGCAATGTTCACTCGATTCACAGCATGTTCCCTCGGCGCTGTTCACTTGATTCACACCATGTTCCCTCGGCTCTTTCACCCGATTCGCACCATGTTCCCTCGGCTCAGTTCACTCGATTGGCACCATGATCCCTCGTCTCTGTTCACTTGAATCGCACCATGTTACCTCGACACTGTTCACTCGATTCGCACCATTTTCCCTCGGCAATTCTCACTCGATTCGCACCATGTTCCCGCGGCTCTGTTCACTTGATTCGCACCATGTTCCCTCGGCACTGTTCACTAGATTCGCTCCATGTTCCCTCGGAGCTCTTCACACGATTCGCACCATGTTCCCTTGGCGCTCTTCACTCGATTCGCACCATGTTCCCCCAGCAATACTCACTCGATACGCACCATGTTCGCTCAGCAATACTCACTCGGTACGCACCATGTTCCCTCGCCAATTCTCACTCGATTCGCATCATGTTCCCGCGGCACTGTTCACTAGATTCGCACCATGTTCCCTCGGCAATGCTCACTCGTTTCGCACCATGTTCCCTCGGCGCTGTTCAGTCGAGTCAGACCATGTTCCCTCGGCAATGTTCAATCGATTCACACCATGTTCCCTCGGCACTGTTCACTCGATTCACAGCATGTTCCCTCGGCACTGTTCAGTCGATTCACACCATTTCCCTCGGCAATGTTCACTCGTTTCGCACCATTTCCCTTGGCACTGTTCACTCGATTCACACCATGTTCCCAAAGGCACTGTTCAATCGATTCGCACAATTTCCCTCAGCACTGTTCACTCGATTCACACCATGTTCCCTCGGAACTGTTCAATCGATTCACACCATTTCCCTCTGCACGGTTCACTCAATTCACACCATTTCCCTCGGCAATGTTCGCTCGATTCACGCCATGTTCCCTCAGAACAGTTCACTCAATTCACACTATGTTCCCTCAGAACAGTTCACTCGAATCACACCATGTTCCCTCAGAACAGTTCACTCAATTCGCACCATGTTCCCTCGGCACTGTTCACTCGATTCGCACCGTGTTCCCTCGGCACTGTACACTCGATTTGCTCCATGTTCCCTCGGCTCTGTTCAATCGAATCGCAACATGTTCCCTCGGCTCTGTTCACTCGATTCGCAACATGTTCCCTTGGCGCTGTTCACTCGATTCGCACTATGTTCCCTCGGCTCTGTTCAATCGATTCACACCATGTTCCCTCGGCAATGTTCACTCGATTCACAGCATGTTCCCTCGGCACTGTTCACTCGATTCTCACCATGTACCCTCGGCTCTGTTCACTCGAGTCGGACCATGTTCCCTCGGCAATGTTCACTCGATTCACACCATGTTCCCTCGGCAATGTTCACTCGAATCCAACCATGTTACCTCGACACTGTTCACTCGATTCGCACTATTTCCCCTCGGCAATTCTCACTCGATTCGCACCATGTTCCCGCGGCTCTGTTCACTTGATTCGCACCATGTTCCCTCGGCACTTTTCACTAGATTCGCTCCATGTTCCCTCGGCGCTCTTCACACGATTCGCACCATGTTCCCTCGACACTGTTCACTCGATTCGCACCATTTTCCCTCGGCAATTCTCACTCGATGCGCACGATGTTCGCTCAGCAATACTCACTCGGTACGCACCATGTTCCCTCGACAATTCTCACTCGATTCGCACAATGTTCCCTCGGCACTGTTCACTAGATTCGCACCATGTTCCCTCGGCAATTCTCACTCGTTTCGCACCATGTTCCCTCGGCGCTGTTCACTTGAGTCAGACCATGTTCCCTCGGCAATGTTCACTCGATTCACACCATGTTCCCTCGGCACTGTTCACTCGATTCACAGCATGTTCCCTCGGCACTGTTCAGTCGATTCACACCATTTCCCTCGGCAATGTTCACGCGATTCGCACCATTTCCCTCGGCAATGTTCACTCGATTCACACCATGTTCCCAAAGGCACTGTTCAATCGAGTCGCACAATTTCCCTCAGCACTGTTCAATCGATTCACACCATTTCCCTCGGCACTGTTCACTCGATTCACACCATTTCCCTCGGCACTGTTCACTCGATTCACACCATGTTCCCTCAGAACAGTTCACTCGATTCACACCATGTTCCCTCAGAACAGTTCACTCAATTCGCACCATGTTCCCTCGGCACTGTTCACTCGATTCGCACCGTGTTCCCTCGGCACAGTACACTCGATTTGCTCCATGTTCCCTCGGCTCTGTTCAATCGAATCGCAACATGTTCCCTCGGCCATGTTCACTCGATTCACACCATGTTCCCTCGGAAATGTTCACTCGATTCACAGCATGTTCCCTCGGCGCTGTTCACTCGATTCACACCATGTTCCCACGGCTCTATTCACCCGATTCGCACCATGTTCCCTCGGCTCTGTTCACTCGATTGGCACCATGATCCCTCGGCTCTGTTCACTCGAATCGCACCATGTTACCTCGACACTGTTCACTCGATTCGCACCATTTTCCCTCGGCAATTCTCACTCGATTCGCACCATGTTCCCGCGGCTCTGTTCACTTGATTCGCACCATGTTCCCTCGGCTCTGTTCACTAGATTCGCTCCATGTTCCCTCGGCGCTCTTCACACGATTCGCACCATGTTCCCTCGGCTCTATTCACCCGATTCGCACCATGTTCCCTCGGCTCTGTTCACTCGATTGGCACCATGATCCCTCGGCTCTGTTCACTCAAATCGCACCATGTTACCTCGACACTGTTCACTCGATTCGCACCGTGTTCCCTCGGCACTGTACACTCGATTTGCTCCATGTTCCCTCGGCTCTGTTCAATCGAATCGCAACATGTTCCCTCGGCCATGTTCACTCGATTCACACCATGTTCCCTCGGAAATGTTCACTCGATTCACAGCATGTTCCCTCGGCGCTGTTCACTCGATTCACACCATGTTCCCTCGGCTCTATTCACCCGATTCGCACCATGTTCCCTCGGCTATGTTCACTCGATTGGCACCATGATCCCTCGGCTCTGTTCACTCGAATCGCACCATGTTACCTCGACACTGTTCACTCGATTCGCACCATTTTCCCTCGGCAATTCTCACTCGATTCGCACCATGTTCCCGCGGCTCTGTTCACTTGATTCGCACCATGTTCCCTCGGCACTGTTCACTAGATTCGCTCCATGTTCCCTCGGAGCTCTTCACACGATTCGCACCATGTTCCCTCGGCGCTCTTCACTCGATTCGCACCATGCTCCCCCAGCAATACTCACTCGATACGCACCATGTTCGCTCAGCAATACTCACTCGGTACGCACCATGTTCCCTCGCCAATTCTCACTCGATTCGCATCATGTTCCCGCGGCAATGTTCACTAGATTCGCACCATGTTCCCTCGGCAATGCTCACTCGTTTCGCACCATGTTCCCTCGGCGCTGTTCACTCGAGTCAGACCATGTTCCCTCGGCAATGTTCAATCGATTCACACCATGTTCCCTCGGCACTGTTCACTCGATTCACAGCATGTTCCCTCGGCACTGTTCAGTCGATTCACACCATTTCCCTCGGCAATGTTCACTCGTTTCGCACCATTTCCCTTGGCACTGTTCACTCGATTCACACCATGTTCCCAAAGGCACTGTTCAATCGATTCGCACAATTTCCCTCAGCACTGTTCACTCGATTCACACCATGTTCCCTCGGAACTGTTCAATCGATTCACACCATTTCCCTCGGCAATGTTCGCTCGATTCACACCATGTTCCCTCAGAACAGTTCACTCAATTCACACTATGTTCCCTCAGAACAGTTCACTCGAATCACACCATGTTCCCTCAGAACAGTTCACTCAATTCGCACCATGTTCCCTCGGCACTGTTCACTCGATTCGCACCGTGTTCCCTCGGCACTGTACACTCGATTTGCTCCATGTTCCCTCGGCTCTGTTCAATCGAATCGCAACATGTTCCCTCGGCTCTGTTCACTCGATTCGCAACATGTTCCCTCGGCGCTGTTCACTCGATTCGCACTATGTTCCCTCGGCTCTGTTCAATCGATTCACACCATGTTCCCTCGGCAATGTTCACTCGATTCACAGCATGTTCCCTCGGCACTGTTCACTCGATTCTCACCATGTACCCTCGGCTCTGTTCACTCGAGTCGGACCATGTTCCCTCGGCAATGTTCACTCGATTCACACCATGTTCCCTCGGCAATGTTCACTCGAATCGCACCATGTTACCTCGACACTGTTCACTCGATTCGCACTATTTTCCCTCGGCAATTCTCACTCGATTCGCACCATGTTCCCGCGGCTCTGTTCACTTGATTCGCACCATGTTCCCTCGGCACTTTTCACTAGATTCGCTCCATGTTCCCTCGGCGCTCTTCACACGATTCGCACCATGTTCCCTCGACACTGTCCACTCGATTCGCACCATTTTCCCTCGGCAATTCTCACTCGATGCGCACGATGTTCGCTCAGCAATACTCACTCGGTACGCACCATGTTCCCTCGACAATTCTCACTCGATTCGCACCATGTTCCCTCGGCACTGTTCACTCGATTCGCACCGTGTTCCCTCGGCACTGTACACTCGATTTGCTCCATGTTCCCTCGGCTCTGTTCAATCGAATCGCAACATGTTCCGTCGGCTCTGTTCACTCGATTCGCAACATGTTCCCTCGGCGCTGTTCACTCGATTCGCACTATGTTCCCTCGGCTCTGTTCAATCGATTCGCAACATGTTCCGTCGGCTCTGTTCACTCGATTCGCACCATGTTCCCTCGGCACTGTTCACTCGATTCGCACCATGTTCCCTCGGCTCTGTTCACGCAAGTCGGACCATGTTCCCTCGGCAATGTTCACTCCATTCACACCATGTTCCCTCGGCAATGTTCACTCGATTCACAGCATGTTCCCTCGGCGCTGTTCACTTGATTCACACCATGTTCCCTCGGCTCTGTTCACCCGATTCGCACCATGTTCCCTCGGCTCAGTTCACTCGATTGGCACCATGATCCCTCGTCTCTGTTCACTTGAATCGCACCATGTTACCTCGACACTGTTCACTCGATTCGCACCATTTTCCCTCGGCAATTCTCACTCGATTCGCACCATGTTCCCGCGGCTCTGTTCACTTGATTCGCACCATGTTCCCTCGGCACTGTTCACTAGATTCGCTCCATGTTCCCTCGGAGCTCTTCACTCGATTCGCACCATGTTCCCCCAGCAATACTCACTCGATACGCACCATGTTCGCTCAGCAATACTCACTCGGTACGCACCATGTTCCCTCACCAATTCTCACTCGATTCGCATCATGTTCCCGCGGCACTGTTCACTAGATTCGCACCATGTTCCCTCGGCAATGCTCACTCGTTTCGCACCATGTTCTCTCGGCGCTGTTCACTCGAGTCAGACCATGTTCCCTCGGCAATGTTCAATCGATTCACACCATGTTCCCTCGGCACTGTTCACTCGATTCACAGCATGTTCCCTCAGCACTGTTCAGTCGATTCACACCATTTCCCTCGGCAATGTTCACTCGTTTCGCACCATTTCCCTTGGCACTGTTCACTCGATTCACACAATTTCCCTCAGCACTGTTCACGCGATTCTCACCATGTTCCCTCGGAACTGTTCAATCGATTCACACCATTTCCCTCGTCACGGTTCACTCAATTCACACCATTTCCCTCGGCACTGTTCACTCGATTCACACCATGTTCCCAAAGGCACTGTTCAATCGATTCGCACAATTTCCCTCAGCACTGTTCACGCGATTCACACCATGTTCCCTCGGAACTGTTCAATCGATTCACACCATTTCCCTCGGCACGGTTCACTCAATTCACACCATTTCCCTCGGCACTGTTCACTCGATTCACACCATGTTCCCTCAGAACAGTTCACTCGATTCACACCATGTTCCCTCAGAACAGTTCACTCGAATCACACCATGTACCCTCAGAACAGTTCACTCAATTCGCACCATGTTCCCTCGGCAATGTTCACTCGATTCGCACCGTGTTCCCTCGGCACTGTACACTCGATTTGCTCCATGTTCCCTCGGCTCTGTTCACTCGATTCGCAACATGTTCCCTCGGCGCTGTTCACTCGATTCGCACTATGTTCCCTCGGCTCTGATCAATCGTTTCGCAACATGTTCCCTCGGCTCTGTTCACTCGATTCGCACCATGTTCCCTCGGCACTGTTCACTCGATTCGCGCCATGTTCCCTCGGCTCTGTTCACTCGAGTCGGACCATGTTCCCTCGGCAATGTTCACTCGATTCACACCATGTTCCCTCGGCAATGTTCACTCGATTGACAGCATATTCCCTCGGCGTGGTTCACTCGATTCGCACCATGTTCCCTCGGCTCTGTTGACCCGATTCGCACCATGTTCCCTCGGCTCTGCTCAATCGATTGGCACCATGATCCCTCGGCTCTGTTCACTCGAATCGCACCATGTTACCTTGACACTGTTCACTCGATTCGCACCATTTCCCTCGGCAATTCTCACTCGATTCGCAACATGTTCCCTCGGCTCTGTTCAATCGAATCGCAACATGTTCCGTCGGCTCTGTGCACTCGATTCGCAAAATGTTCCCTCGGCGCTGTTCACTCGATTCGCACTATGTTCCCTCGGCTCTGTTCAATCGATTCGCAACATGTTCCCTCGGCTCTGTTCACTCGATTCGCACCATGTTCCCTCGGCACTGTTCACTCGTTTCGCACCATGTTCCCTCGGCGCTGTTCACTCGAGTCAGACCATGTTCCCTCGGCAATGTTCACTCGATTCACACCATGTTCCCTCGGCACTGTTCACTCGATTCACAGCATGTTCCCTCGGCACTGTTCAGTCGATTCACACCATTTCCCTCGGCAATGTTCACTTGATTCTCACCATTTCCCTCGGCACTATTCACTCCATTCACACCATGTTCCCAAAGGCACTGTTCAATCGATTCGCACAATTTCCCTCAGCACTGTTCACTCGATTCACACCATGTTCCCTCGGAACTGTTCAATCGATTTACACCATTTCCCTCGGCACTGTTCACTCAATTCACACCATTTCCCTCGGCACTGTTCACTCAATTCACACCATGTTCGATCAGAACAGTTCACTCGATTCACACCATGTTCCCTCAGAACAGTTCACTCGAATCACACCATGTTCCCTCAGAACAGTTCACTCAATTCGCACCATGTTCCCTCGGCACTGTTCACTCGATTCGCACCGTGTTCCCTCGGCACTGTACACTCGATTTGCTCCATGTTCCCTCGGCTCTGTTCAATCGAATCGCAACATGTTCCGTCGGCTCTGTTCACTCGATTCGCACTATGTTCCCTCGGCTCTGTTCAATCGATTCGCAACATGTTCCGTCGGCTCTGTTCACTCGATTCGCACCATTTCCCTCGGCACTGTTCACTCGATTCACACCATGTTCCCAAAGGCACTGTTCAATCGATTCGCACAATTTCCCTTAGCACTGTTCACTCGATTCACACCATGTTCCCTTGGAACTGTTCAATCGATTCACACCATTTCCCTCGGCACTGTTCACTCAATTCACACCATTTCCCTCGGCACTGTTCACTCGATTCACACCATGTTCCCTCAGAACAGTTCACTCGATTCACACCATGTTCCCTCAGAACAGTTCACTCGAATCACACCATGTTCCCTCAAACAGTTCACTCAATTCACACCATTTCCCTCGGCACTGTTCACTCGATTCACACCATGTTCCCTCAGAACAGTTCACTCGATTCACACCATGTTCCCTCAGAACAATTCACTCGATTCACACCATGTTCCCTCAGAACAGTTCACTCGAATCACACCATGTTCCCTCAGAACAGTTCACTCAATTCGCACCATGTTCCCTCGGCACTGTTCACTCGATTCGCACCATGTTCCCTCGGCTCTGTTCACTCAAGTCGGACCATGTTCCCTCGGCAATGTTCACTCGATTCACACCATGTTCCCTCGGCAATGTTCACTCGATTCACAGCATGTTCCCTCGGCTCTGTTCACTTGATTCACACCATGTTCCCTCGGCTCTTTCACCCGATTCGCACCATGTTCCCTCGGCTCAGTTCACTCGATTGGCACCATGATCCCTCGTCTCTGTTCACTTGAATCGCACCATGTTACCTCGACACTGTTCACTCGATTCGCACCATTTTCCCTCGGCAATTCTCACTCGATTCGCACCATGTTCCCGCGGCTCTGTTCACTAGATTCGCACCATGTTCCCTCGGCTCTGGTCACTAGATTCGCTCCATGTTCCCTCGGAGCTCTTCACACGATTCGCACCATGTTCCCTTGGCGCTCTTCACTCGATTCGCACCATGTTCCCCCAGCAATACTCACTCGATACGCACCATGTTCGCTCAGCAATACTCACTCGGTACGCACCATGTTCCCTCGCCAATTCTCACTCGATTCGCATCATGTTCCCGCGGCACTGTTCACTAGATTCGCACCATGTTCCCTCGGCAATGCTCACTCGTTTCGCACCATGTTCCCTCGGCGCTGTTCACTCGAGTCAGACCATGTTCCCTCGGCAATGTTCAATCGATTCACACCATGTTCCCTCGGCACTGTTCACTCGATTCACAGCATGTTCCCTCGGCACTGTTCAGTCGATTCACACCATTTCCCTCGGCAATGTTCACTCGTTTCGCACCATTTCCCTTGGCACTTTTCACTCGATTCACACCATGCTCCCAAAGGCACTGTTCAATCGATTCGCACTATTTCCCTCAGCACTGTTCACTCGATTCACACCATGTTCCCTCGGAACTGCTCAATCGATTCACACCATTTCCCTCGGCACGGTTCACTCAATTCACACCATTTCCCTCGGCAATGTTCGCTCGATTCACACCATGTTCCCTCAGAACAGTTCACTCAATTCACACTATGTTCCCTCAGAACAGTTCACTCAATTCGCACCATGTTCCCTCGGCACTGTTCACTCGATTCGCACCGTGTTCCCTCGGCACTGTTCAATCGATTCACACCATGTTCCCTCGGCAATGTTCACTCGATTCACAGCATGTTCCCTCGGCACTGTTCACTCGATTCTCACCATGTACCCTCGGCTCTGTTCACTCGAGTCGGACCATGTTCCCTCGGCAATGTTCACTCGATTCACACCATGTTCCCTCGGCAATGTTCACTCGAATCGCACCATGTTACCTCGACACTGTTCACTCGATTCGCACTATTTTCCCTCGGCAATTCTCACTCGATTCGCACCATGTTCCCGCGGCTCTGTTCACTTGATTCGCACCATGTTCCCTCAGCACTGTTCACTCGATTCGGACCATGTTCCCTTGGCTCTGTTCGTTCGATTCACACCATGTTCCCTCGGCTCTGTTCACTCAATTCTCACCATGTTCCCTCGGCACTGTTCACTCGATTCGCACCATGTTCCCTCGGCACTGTTCACTCGATTCGCACCATGTTCCCTCGGCACTGTTTACTCAATTCGCACCTTGTTCCCTCGGCACAGTTCACTCGATTCGCACCATGTTCCCTCGGCACTGTTTACTCAATTCGCACCTTGTTCCCTCGGCACAGTTCACTCGATTCGCACCATGTTCCCTCGGCACTGTTTACTCAATTCGCACCTTGTTCCCTCGGCACTGTTCACTCGATTCGGACCATGTTCCCTTGGCACTGTTCACTCGATTTGCACCATTTTCCCACGGCGTTGTTCACTCGATTCACACCATGTCCCCTTGACACTGTTCACTCGATTCACACCATGTTCCCTCGGCTCTGTTTACTCGATTCACACAATGTTCCCTCGGCACCGTTCACTCGATTCACACCATGTTCCCTCGGCACTGTTCTCTCGATTCACACCATGTTCCCTCGGCAATGCTAACTCGATTCACACCATGTTACCTCGGCAATGCTCACTCACTTCACACCATGTTCCCTCCGCACTGCTCACTCGATTCACACCATGTTCCCTCGGCAATGCTCACGCGATTCGTACCATGTTCCCTCAGCATTTTTCATTCGATTCACACCATGTTCCCTCGGCTCTGTTCACTCAATTCATAACATGTTCCCTCGGCATTGTTCACTCGATTCACACCATGTTCCCTCGCCTCTTTTCACTCGATTCACACCATGTTCCCTCAGCACTGTTCACTCGATTCACACCATGTTCCCTGGGCTCTGTTTGCTCGGATCACACCATGTTCCCTCGGAACAGCTCACTCAATTCAAACCATGTTCCCTCGGCTCTGTTCACTCCAATCGCACCATGTTCCCTTGGCACTGTTCACTCGATTCCCACCATGTTCCCTCGGCTCTGTTCACTCAATTCTCACCATGCTCCCTCGGCAATGCTCACTCGATTCGCACCATGCTCCCTCGGCACTGCTCACTCGATTCGTACCGTGCTCCCTCGCCTCTGAACACTCGATTCGCACCGTGTTCCCTCGGCTCTCTTCACTCGATTCACACCATGTTCCCTCGGCACAATTCACTCGAATCGCACCGTGTTCCCTCGGCTCTCTTCACTCGATTCACACCATGTTCCCTTTGCACTATTCACTCGATTCGCACCGTGTTCCCTCGGCTCTCTTCACTCGATTCACACCATGTCCCCTCGGCACTGGTAACTCATTTCGCAGCATGTTCCCTCGGCAATGTTCTCTCAATTCGTATCATGTTCCCTCGGCATTGCCCACTCGATTCAGACCATGTTCCCACGGCTCTGTTCACTTGAATCGCTCCATATTCCCTCGGCTCTGTTCACTCTATTTTCACCATGTTCCCTCGGCTCTGTTCACTCGATTTTCACCATGTTCCCTTGGCACTGTTCACTCGATTCCCACCATGTTCCCCCGGCTCTGTTCACTCAATTCTCACCATGTTCCCTCGGCAATGCTCACTCGATTCGCACCATGTTCCATCAGCACTGCTCACTCGATTCGTACCGTGTTCCCTCGTCTCTGATCACTCGATTCGCACCGTGTTCTCTCGGCTCTCTTCACTCGATTCACACCATGTTCCCTCGGCACAATTCACTCGAATCGCACCGTGTTCCCTCGGCTCTCTTCACTCGATTCACACCATGTTCCCTTTGCACTATTCACTCGATTCGCACCGTGTTCCCTCGGCTCTCTTCACTCGATTCACACGATGTTCCCTCGGCACTGGTCACTCATTTCGCACCATGTTCCCTCGGCAATGTTCACTCAATTCATACCATGTTCCTCGGCATTGTTCACTCGATTCACACCATGTTCCCTCGGCTCTTTTCACTCGATTCACACCATGTTCCCTCAACACTGTCCATTTGATTCACAACATGTTCCCTCGGCAATGCTCACTCGATTCATATTATGTTCCCTCGGCACTGTTCACTCGATTTGCAATTTTTCCCACGGCGTTGTTCACTCGATTCACACCATGTCCCCTTGACACTGTTCACTCGATTCACACCATGTTCCCTCGCCTCTGATCACTCGATTCGCACCGTGTTCCCTCGGCTCTCTTCACTCGATTCACACCATGTTCCCTTTGCACTATTCACTCGATTCGCACCGTGTTCCCTCGGCTCTCTTCACTCGATTCACACCATGTCCCCTCGGCACTGGTAACTCATTTCGCAGCATGTTCCCTCGGCAATGTTCTCTCAATTCGTATCATGTTCCCTCGGCATTGCCCACTCGATTCAGACCATGTTCCCACGGCTCTGTTCACTTGAATCGCTCCATATTCCCTCGGCTCTGTTCACTCTATTTTCACCATGTTCCCTCGGCTCTGTTCACTCGATTTTCACCATGTTCCCTTGGCACTGTTCACTCGAGTCCCACCATGTTCCCCCGGCTCTGTTCACTCAATTCTCACCATGTTCCCTCGGCAATGCTCACTCGATTCGCACCATGTTCCATCAGCACTGCTCACTCGATTCGTACCGTGTTCCCTCGTCTCTGATCACTCGATTCGCACCGTGTTCCCTCGGCTCTCTTCACTCGATTCACACCATGTTCCCTCGGCACAATTCACTCGAATCGCACCGTGTTCCCTCGGCTCTCTTCACTCGATTCACACCATGTTCAATTTGCACTATTCACTCGAAACGCACCGTGTTCCCTCGGCTCTCTTCACTCGATTCACACGATGTTCCCTCGGCACTGGTCACTCATTTCGCACCATGTTCCCTCGGCAATGTTCACTCAATTCATACCATGTTCCTCGGCATTGTTCACTCGATTCACACCATGTTCCCTCGGCTCTTTTCACTCGATTCACACCATGTTCCCTCAACACTGTCCATTTGATTCACAACATGTTCCCTCGGCAATGCTCACTCGATTCATATTATGTTCCCTCGGCACTGTTCACTCGATTTGCAATTTTTCCCACGGCGTTGTTCACTCGATTCACACCATGTCCCCTTGACACTGTTCACTCGATTCACACCATGTTCCCTCGGCTCTGTTTACTCGATTCACACAATGTTCCCTCGGCACCGTTCACTCGATTCACACCATGTTCCCTCGGCACTGTTCTCTCGATTCACACCATGTTCCCTCGGCAATGCTAACTCGATTCACACCATGTTACCTCGGCAATGCTCACTCAATTCACAGCATGTTCCCTCGGCAGTGCTCACTCACTTCACACCATGTTCCCTCCGCACTGCTCACTCGATTCACACCATGTTCCCTCGGCAATGCTCACGCGATTCGTACCATGTTCCCTCAGCATTTTTCATTCGATTCACACCATGTTCCCTCGGCTCTGTTCACTCAATTCATAACATGTTCCCTCGGCATTGTTCACTCGATTCACACCATGTTCCCTCGCCTCTTTTCACTCGATTCACACCATGTTCCCTCAGCACTGTTCACTCGATTCACACCATGTTCCCTGGGCTCTGTTTGCTCGGTTCACACCATGTTCCCTCGGAACAGCTCACTCAATTCAAACCATGTTCCCTCGGCTCTGTTCACTCCAATCGCACCATGTTCCCTTGGCACTGTTCACTCGATTCCCACCATGTTCCCTCGGCTCTGTTCACTCAATTCTCACCATGTTCCCTCGGCAATGCTCACTCGATTCGCACCATGCTCCCTCGGCACTGCTCACTCGATTCGTACCGTGTTCCCTCGCCTCTGAACACTCGATTCGCACCGTGTTCCCTCGGCTCTCTTCACTCGATTCACACCATGTTCCCTCGGCACAAATCACTCGAATCGCACCGTGTTCCCTCGGCTCTCTTCACTCGATTCACACCATGTTCCCTTTGCACTATTCACTCGATTCGCACCGTGTTCCCTCGGCTCTCTTCACTCGATTCACAGCATGTCCCCTCGGCACTGGTAACTCATTTCGCAGCATGTTCCCTCGGCAATGTTCTCTCAATTCGTATCATGTTCCCTCGGCATTGCCCACTCGATTCAGACCATGTTCCCACGGCTCTGTTCACTTGAATCGCTCCATATTCCCTCGGCTCTGTTCACTCTATTTTCACCATGTTCCCTGGGCTCTGTTCACTCGATTTTCACCATGTTCCCTTGGCACTGTTCACTCGAGTCCCACCATGTTCTCCCGGCTCTGTTCACTCAATTCTCACCATGTTCCCTCGGCAATGCTCACTCGATTCGCACCATGTTCCATCAGCACTGCTCACTCGATTCGTACCGTGTTCCCTCGTCTCTGATCACTCGATTCGCACCGTGTTCCCTCGGCTCTCTTCACTCGATTCACACCATGTTCCCTCGGCACAATTCACTCGAATCGCACCGTGTTCCCTCGGCACTCTTCACTCGATTCACACCATGTTCCCTTTGCACTATTCACTCGATTCGCACCGTGTTCCCTCGGCTCTCTTCACTCGATTCACACGATGTTCCCTCGGCACTGGTCACTCATTTCGCACCATGTTCCCTCGGCAATGTTCACTCAATTCATACCATGTTCCTCGGCATTGTTCACTCGATTCACACCATGTTCCCTCGGCTCTTTTCACTCGATTCACACCATGTTCCCTCAACACTGTCCATTTGATTCACAACATGTTCCCTCGGCAATGCTCACTCGATTCATATTATGTTCCCTCGGCACTGTTCACTCGATTTTCAATTTTTCCCACGGCGTTGTTCACTCGATTCACACCATGTCCCCTTGACACTGTTCACTCGATTCACACCATGTTCCCTCGCCTCTGATCACTCGATTCGCACCGTGTTCCCTCGGCTCTCTTCACTCGATTCACACCATGTTCCCTCGGCACAATTCACTCGAATCGCACCGTGTTCCCTCGGCTCTCTTCACTCGATTCACACCATGTTCCCTTTGCACTATTCACTCGATTCGCACCGTGTTCCCTCGGCTCTCTTCACTCGATTCACACCATGTCCCCTCGGCACTGGTAACTCATTTCGCAGCATGTTCCCTCGGCAATGTTCTCTCAATTCGTATCATGTTCCCTCGGCATTGCCCACTCGATTCAGACCATGTTCCCACGGCTCTGTTCACTTGAATCGCTCCATATTCCCTCGGCTCTGTTCACTCTATTTTCACCATGTTCCCTCGGCTCTGTTCACTCGATTTTCACCATGTTCCCTTGGCACTGTTCACTCGATTCCCACCATGTTCCCCCGGCTCTGTTCACTCAATTCTCACCATGTTCCCTCGGCAATGCTCACTCGATTCGCACCATGTTCCATCGGCACTGCTCACTCGATTCGTACCGTGTTCCCTCGTCTCTGATCACTCGATTCGCACCGTGTTCCCTCGGCTCTCTTCACTCGATTCACACCATGTTCCCTCGGCACAATTCACTCGAATCGCACCGTGTTCCCTCGGCTCTCTTCACTCGATTCACACCATGTTCCCTTTGCACTATTCACTCGATTCGCACCGTGTTCCCTCGGCTCTCTTCACTCGATTCACACGATGTTCCCTCGGCACTGGTCACTCATTTCGCACCATGTTCCCTCGGCAATGTTCACTCAATTCATACCATGTTCCTCGGCATTGTTCACTCGATTCACACCATGTTCCCTCGGCTCTTTTCACTCGATTCACACCATGTTCCCTCAACACTGTCCATTTGATTCACAACATGTTCCCTCGGCAATGCTCACTCGATTCATATTATGTTCCCTCGGCACTGTTCACTCGATTTGCAATTTTTCCCACGGCGTTGTTCACTCGATTCACACCATGTCCCCTTGACACTGTTCACTCGATTCACACCATGTTCCCTCGGCTCTGTTTACTCGATTCACACAATGTTCCCTCGGCACCGTTCACTCGATTCACACCATGTTCCCTCGGCACTGTTCTCTCGATTCACACCATGTTCCCTCGGCTATGCTAACTCGATTCACACCATGTTACCTCGGCAATGCTCACTCAATTCACAGCATGTTCCCTCGGCAGTGCTCACTCACTTCACACCATGTTCCCTCGGCACTGCTCACTCGATTCACACCATGTTTCGTCGGCTCTGTTCACTCGATTCGCACCGTGTTCCCTCGGCTCTCTTGACTCGATTCTCACCATGTTCCCTCAGCACAATTCACACGATTCGCACCGTATTCCCTCGGCTCTGTTCACTCGATTCACACCATGTTCCCTCGGCACTGTTCACTCAATTCGCACCATGTTCCCTCGGCAATGTTCACTCAATTCATATCATGTTCCCTCGGCATTGCCCACTCGATTCACACCATGTTCCCTCAGCACTGCTCACTCGATTCACACCATGTTCCCTTTGCACTATTCACTCGATTCGCACCGTGTTCCCTCGGCGCTGTTCACTTGATTCTCATCATGTTCCCTCGGCTCTGTTCACTCGAATCACACCATGTTCCCTTGGCACTGTTCACTCGATTCCCACCATGTTCCCTCGGCTCTGTTCACTCAATTCTCACCATGTTCCCTCGGCAATGCTCACTCGATTCGCACCATGTTCCCTCGGCACTGCTCTCTCGATTCGTACCGTGTTCCCTCGGCTCTGATCACTCGATTCGCACCGTGTTCCCTCGGCTCTCTTCAATCGATTCACACCATGTTCCCTCGGGACTATTCATTCGAATCGCACCGTGTTCCCTCGGCACTCTTCAATCGATTCACATCATGTTCCCTTTGCACTATTCACTCGATTCGAACCGTATTCCCTCGGCTCTGTTGACTCGATTCACACGATGTTCCCTCGGCACTGGTCACTCATTTCGCACCATGTTCCCTCGGCAATGTTCACTCAATTCGTAACATGTTCCCTCGGCATTGCCCTCTCGATTCAGACCATGTTCCCTCAGCACTACTCACTCGATTCACACCATGTTACCTCGGCACTGTTCACTCGATTCGCACCATGTTCCCTCGGCTCTGTTCACTCGATTCACACCATGTTCCCTCGGCTCTGCTCACTCGATTCACACCACGTTCCCTCAGCAATGTTCACTCGATTCGCACCAAGTTCCCTCAGCTCTGTTCACTCGATTCGCACCGTGTTCCCTCGGCTCTGTTCACTCGATTCACACCCAGTTCCCTCGTCACTGTGCACTCGATTCGCACCATGCTCCCACGGCATTGCTAACTCGATTCACACCATGTTCCCTCAGCACTGTTCACTCAGTTCGCATCATGTTCCCTCGGCATTGTTCACTCAATTCATATCAGGTTCCCTCGGCATTGCCCACTCGATTCAGACCATGTTCCCTCAGCACTGCTCACTAGATTCACACCATGTTCCCTCGGCACTCTTCACTCGATTCGCAGCATGTTCCCTCGCCAATGTTCACTCGATTCACACCATGTTCCCTCGGCCTGTTCACTAAATTCGCTCCATATTCCCTCGGCTCTGTTCACTGGATTCGCACCATGTTCCCTCGGCTCTGTTCACTCGATTCACACAATGTTCCCTCGGCACTGTTCACTCGATTCACACCATGTTCCCTCGGCTCTATTCCCTCGATTCACACCATGTTCCCTCGACACTGTTCACTCGATTCACACCATATTCCCTCGGCACTGTTCACTCGATTCACACCATGTTCCCTCAGCAATGTTCACTCGATTCGCACCGTGTACCCTCGGCTCTGTTCACTCGATTCACACCATGTCCCCTCGGCACTGGTCACTCATTTCGCACCATGTTCCCTCGGCAATGTTCACTCAATTCGTATCATGTTCCCTCGGCATTGCCCACTCGATTCAGACCATCTTCCCTCGGCTCTGTTCACTTGAATCGCTCCATATTCCCTCGGCTCTGTTCACTCTATTTTCACCATGTTCCCTCGGCTCTGTTCACTCGAATCGCACCATGTTCCCTTGGCACTGTTCACTCGATTCCCACCATGTTCCCACGGCTCTGTTCACTCAATTCTCACCATGTTCCCTCGGCAATACTCACTCGATTCGCACCATGTTCCCTCGGCACTGCTCACTCGATTCGTACCGTGTTCCCTCGCCTCTGATCACTCGATTCGCACCGTGTTCCCTCGGCTCTCTTCACTCGATTCGCACCATGTTCCCTCGGCACTATTCACTCGAATCGCACCGTGTTCCCTCGGCTGTCTTCACTCGATTCACACCATGTTCCCTTTGCACTATTCACTCGATTCGCACCGTGTTCCCTCGGCTCTGTTCACTCGATTCACACCATGTCCCCTCGGCACTGGTCACTCATTTCGCAGCATGTTCCCTCGGCAATGTTCACTCAATTCGTATCATGTTCCCTCGGCATTGCCCACTCGATTCAGACCATGTTCCCTCGGCTCTGTTCACTCGAATCGTTCCATATTCCCTCGGCTCTGTTCACGCTATTTTCACCATGTTCCCTCGGCTCTGTTCACTCGAGTCGCACCATGTTCCCTTGGCACTGTTCACTCGATTCCCACCATGTTCCCACGGCTCTGTTCACTCAATTCTCACCATGTTCCCTCGGCAATACTCACTCGATTCGCACCATGTTCCCTCGGCAGTGCTCACTCGATTCGTACCATGTTCGCTCGGCTCTGATCACTCGATTCGCACCGTGTTCCCTCGGCTCTCTTCACTCGATTCACACCATGTTCCCTCGGCACAATTCACTCGAATCGCACCGTGTTCCCTCGGCTCTCTTCACTCGATTCACACGATGTTCCCTCGGCACTGGTCACTCATTTCGCACCAAGTTCCCTCGGCAATGTTCACTCAATTCATACCATGTTCCTCGGCATTGTTCACTCGACTCACACCATGTTCCCTTGTCTCTTTTCACTCGATTCACACCATGTTCCCTCAGCACTGTCCATTTGATTCACACCATGTTCCCTCAGCAATGCTCACTCGATTCATACTATGTTCCCTCGGCACTGTTCACACGATTCACACCATGTTCCCTCGGCACTGCCAACTCGATTCGCACCGTGTTCCCTCGCCTCTGTTCACTCGATTCGCACCATGTTACCTCGGAACTGTTAACTCGATTCTAACCATGTTCCCTCGGCTCTGTTCACTCGATTCACACCATGTTCCCTCGGCTCTGCTCACTCGATTCACACCACGTTCCCTCAGCACTGTTCACTCAATTCGAACCATGATCCCTCGGCACTATTCACTCGATTCGCACCGTTCCCTCGGCACTGTTCACTCGATTCGGACCATGTTCCCTCGGCACTGTTCACTCGATTCGCACCATGTTCCCTCAGCACTGTTCACTCGATTCGGACCATGTTCCCTTGGCTCTGTTCGTTCGATTCACACCATGTTCCCTCGGCACTGTTTACTCAATTCGCACCATGTTCCCTCGGCACTGTTCACTCGATTCGCACCATGTTCCCTCGGCACTGTTTACTCAATTCGCACCATGTTCCCTCGGCACTGTTCACTCGATTCGGTCCATGTTCCCTTGGCACTGTTCACTCGACTCGCACCATGTTCCCTCGGCACTGTTCACTCGATTCGGACCATGTTACCTCGGCACTGTTCACTCGATTCGCACCATGTTCCCTCGGCACTGTCCACTCGATTTGCACCATTTTCCCACGGCGTTGTTCACTCGATTCACACCATGTCCCCTTGACACTGTTCACTCGATTCACACCATGTTCCCTCGGCTCTGTTTACTCGATTCACACAATGTTCCCTCGGCACCGTTCACTCGATTCACACCATGTTCCCTCGGCACTGTTCTCTCGATTCACACCATGTTCCCTCGGCAATGCTAACTCGATTCACACCATGTTACCTCGGCAATGCTCACTCAATTCACAGCATGTTCCCTCGGCAGTGCTCACTCACTTCACACCATGTTCCCTCCGCACTGCTCACTCGATTCACACCATGTTTCGTCGGCTCTGTTCACTCGATTCGAACCGTGTTCCCTCGGCTCTCTTCACTCGATTCTCACCATGTTCCCTCAGCACAATTCACACGATTCGCACCGTATTCCCTCGGCTCTGTTCACTCGATTCACACCATGTTCCCTCGGCAATGTTCACTCGATTCACACCATGTGCCCTCGGCTCTCTTCACTCGAATCGCTCCATATTCCCTCGGCTCTGTTCACTCTATTTTCACCATGTTCCCTCGGCTCTGTTCACTCGAATCGCACCATGTTCCCTTGGCACTGTTCACTCCATTCCCAAAATGTTCCCTCGGCTCTGTTCAATCAATTCTCACCATGTTCCCTCGGCAATGCTCACTCGATTCGCACCATGTTCCCTCGGCACTGCTCACTCGATTCGTACCGTGTTCCCTCGGCTCTGATCACTCGAATCGCACCGTGTCACCTCGGCTCTCTTCACTCGATTCACACCATGTTCCCTCGGCACTATTCACACGAATCGCACCGTGTTCCCTCGGCTCTCTTCACTCGATTCACACCATGTTCCCTTTGCACTATTCACTCGATTCGCACCGTGTACCCTCGGCTCTGTTCACTCGATTCACACCATGTCCCCTCGGCACTGGTCACTCATTTCGCAGCATGTTCCCTCGGCAATGTTCACTCAATTCGTATCATGTTCCCTCGGCATTGCCCACTCGATTCAGACCATGTTCCCTCGGCTCTGTTCACTTGAATCGCTCCATATTCCCTCGGCTCTGTTCACGCTATTTTCACCATGTTCCCTCGGCTCTGTTCACTCGAATCGCACCATGTTCCCTTGGCACTGTTCACTCGATTCCCACCATGTTCCCACGGCTCTGTTCACTCAATTCTCACCATGTTCCCTCGGCAATACTCACTCGATTCGCACCATGTTCCCTCGGCACTGCTCACTCGATTCGTACCGTGTTCCCTCGCCTCTGATCACTCGATTCGCACCGTGTTCCCTCGGCTCTCTTCACTCGATTCACACCATGTTCCCTCGGCACAATTCACTCGAATCGCACCGTGTTCCCTCGGCTGTCTTCACTCGATTCACACCATGTTCTCTTTGCACTATTCACTCGATTCGCACCGTGTTCCCTCGGCTCTGTTCACTCGATTCACACCATGTCCCCTCGGCACTGGTCCCTCATTTCGCACCATGTTCCCTCGGCAATGTTCACTCAATTCGTATCATGTTCCCTCGGCATTGCCCACTCGATTCAGACCATGTTCCCTCGGCTCTGTTCACTTGAATCGCTCCATATTCCCTCGGCTCTGTTCACGCTATTTTCACCATGTTCCCTCGGCTCTGTTCACTCGAATCGCACCATGTTCCCTTGGCACTGTTCACTCGATTCCCACCATGTTCCCTCGGCTCTGTTCATTCAATTCTCACCATGTACCCTCGACAATGCTCACTCGATTCGCACCATGTTCCCTCGGCAGTGCTCACTCGATTCGTACCATGTTCGCTCGGCTCTGATCACTCGATTCGCACCGTGTTCCCTCGGCTCTCTTCACTCGATTCACACCATGTTCCCTCGGCACAATTCACTCGAATCGCACCGTGTTCCCTCGGCTCTCTTCACTCGATTCACACGATGTTCCCTCGGCACTGGTCACTCATTTCGCACCATGTTCCCTCGGCAATGTTCACTCAATTCATACCATGTTCCTCGGCATTGTTCACTCGACTCACACCATGTTCCCTTGTCTCTTTTCACTCGATTCACACCATGTTCCCTCAGCACTGTCCATTTGATTCACACCATGTTCCCTCAGCAATGCTCACTCGATTCATACTATGTTCCCTCGGCACTGTTCACACGATTCACACCATGTTCCCTCGGCACTGCCAACTCGATTCGCACCGTGTTCCCTCGCCTCTGTTCACTCGATTCGCACCATGTTACCTCGGAACTGTTAACTCGATTCTAACCATGTTCCCTCGGCTCTCTTCACTCGATTCACACCATGTTCCCTCGGCTCTGCTCACTCGATTCACACCACGTTCCCTCAGCACTGTTCACTCAATTCGAACCATGATCCCTCGGCACTATTCACTCGATTCGCACCGTTCCCTCGGCACTGTTCACTCGATTCGGACCATGTTCCCTCGGCACTGTTCACTCGATTCGCACCATGTTCCCTCAGCACTGTTCACTCGATTCGGACCATGTTCCCTTGGCTCTGTTCGTTCGATTCACACCATGTTCCCTCGGCACTGTTTACTCAATTCGCACCATGTTCCCTCGGCACTGTTCACTCGATTCGCACCATGTTCCCTCGGCACTGTTTACTCAATTCGCACCATGTTCCCTCGGCACTGTTCACTCGATTCGGTCCATGTTCCCTTGGCACTGTTCACTCGACTCGCACCATGTTCCCTCGGCACTGTTCACTCGATTCGGACCATGTTACCTCGGCACTGTTCACTCGATTCGCACCATGTTCCCTCGGCACTGTCCACTCGATTTGCACCATTTTCCCACGGCGTTGTTCACTCGATTCACACCATGTCCCCTTGACACTGTTCACTCGATTCACACCATGTTCCCTCGGCTCTGTTTACTCGATTCACACAATGTTCCCTCGGCACCGTTCACTCGATTCACACCATGTTCCCTCGGCACTGTTCTCTCGATTCACACCATGTTCCCTCGGCAATGCTAACTCGATTCACACCATGTTACCTCGGCAATGCTCACTCAATTCACAGCATGTTCCCTCGGCAGTGCTCACTCACTTCACACCATGTTCCCTCCGCACTGCTCACTCGATTCACACCATGTTTCGTCGGCTCTGTTCACTCGATTCGAACCGTGTTCCCTCGGCTCTCTTCACTCGATTCTCACCATGTTCCCTCAGCACAATTCACACGATTCGCACCGTATTCCCTCGGCTCTGTTCACTCGATTCACACCATGTTCCCTCGGCAATGTTCACTCGATTCACACCATGTGCCCTCGGCTCTCTTCACTCGAATCGCTCCATATTCCCTCGGCTCTGTTCACTCTATTTTCACCATGTTCCCTCGGCTCTGTTCACTCGAATCGCACCATGTTCCCTTGGCACTGTTCACTCCATTCCCAAAATGTTCCCTCGGCTCTGTTCAATCAATTCTCACCATGTTCCCTCGGCAATGCTCACTCGATTCGCACCATGTTCCCTCGGCACTGCTCACTCGATTCGTACCGTGTTCCCTCGGCTCTGATCACTCGAATCGCACCGTGTCACCTCGGCTCTCTTCACTCGATTCACACCATGTTCCCTCGGCACTATTCACTCGAATCGCACCGTGTACCCTCGGCTCTGTTCACTCGATTCACACCATGTCCCCTCGGCACTGGTCACTCATTTCGCAGCATGTTCCCTCGGCAATGTTCACTCAATTCGTATCATGTTCCCTCGGCATTGCCCACTCGATTCAGACCATGTTCCCTCGGCTCTGTTCACTTGAATCGCTCCATATTCCCTCGGCTCTGTTCACGCTATTTTCACCATGTTCCCTCGGCTCTGTTCACTCGAATCGCACCATGTTCCCTTGGCTCTGTTCACTCGATTCCCACCATGTTCCCACGGCTCTGTTCACTCAATTCTCACCATGTTCCCTCGGCAATACTCACTCGATTCGCACCATGTTCCCTCGGCACTGCTCACTCGATTCGTACCGTGTTCCCTCGCCTCTGATCACTCGATTCGCACCGTGTTCCCTCGGCTCTCTTCACTCGATTCACACCATGTTCCCTCGGCACAATTCACTCGAATCGCACCGTGTTCCCTCGGCTGTCTTCACTCGATTCACACCATGTTCTCTTTGCACTATTCACTCGATTCGCACCGTGTTCCCTCGGCTCTGTTCACTCGATTCACACCATGTCCCCTCGGCACTGGTCCCTCATTTCGCACCATGTTCCCTCGGCAATGTTCACTCAATTCGTATCATGTTCCCTCGGCATTGCCCACTCGATTCAGACCATGTTCCCTCGGCTCTGTTCACTTGAATCGCTCCATATTCCCTCGGCTCTGTTCACGCTATTTTCACCATGTTCCCTCGGCTCTGTTCACTCGAATCGCACCATGTTCCCTTGGCACTGTTCACTCGATTCCCACCATGTTCCCTCGGCTCTGTTCATTCAATTCTCACCATGTACCCTCGACAATGCTCACTCGATTCGCACCATGTTCCCTCGGCAGTGCTCACTCGATTCGTACCATGTTCGCTCGGCTCTGATCACTCGATTCGCACCGTGTTCCCTCGGCTCTCTTCACTCGATTCACACCATGTTCCCTCGGCACAATTCACTCGAATCGCACCGTGTTCCCTCGGCTCTCTTCACTCGATTCACACGATGTTCCCTCGGCACTGGTCACTCATTTCGCACCATGTTCCCTCGGCAATGTTCACTCAATTCATACCATGTTCCTCGGCATTGTTCACTCGACTCACACCATGTTCCCTTGTCTCTTTTCACTCGATTCACACCATGTTCCCTCAGCACTGTCCATTTGATTCACACCATGTTCCCTCAGCAATGCTCACTCGATTCATACTATGTTCCCTCGGCACTGTTCACACGATTCACACCATGTTCCCTCGGCACTGCTAACTCGATTCGCACCGTGTTCCCTCGCCTCTGTTCACTCGTTTCGCACCATGTTACCTCGGAACTGTTAACTCGATTCTAACCATGTTCCCTCGGCTCTCTTCACTCGATTCACACCATGTTCCCTCGGCTCTGCTCACTCGATTCACACCACGTTCCCTCAGCACTGTTCACTCAATTCGAACCATGATCCCTCGGCACTATTCACTCGATTCGCACCGTTCCCTCGGCACTGTTCACTCGATTCGGACCATGTTCCCTCGGCACTGTTCACTCGATTCGCACCATGTTCCCTCAGCACTGTTCACTCGATTCGGACCATGTTCCCTTGGCTCTGTTCGTTCGATTCACACCATGTTCCCTCGGCTCTGTTCACTCAATTCTCACCATGTTCCCTCGGCACTGTTCACTCGATTCGCACCATGTTCCCTCGGCACTGTTCACTCGATTCGCACCATGTTCCCTCGGCACTGTTTACTCAATTCGCACCTTGTTCCCTCGGCACAGTTCACTCGATTCGCACCATGTTCCCTCGGCACTGTTTACTCAATTCGCACCTTGTTCCCTCGGCACAGTTCACTCGATTCGCACCATGTTCCCTCGGCACTGTTTACTCAATTCGCACCTTGTTCCCTCGGCACTGTTCACTCGATTCGGACCATGTTCCCTTGGCACTGTTCACTCGATTTGCACCATTTTCCCACGGCGTTGTTCACTCGATTCACACCATGTCCCCTTGACACTGTTCACTCGATTCACACCATGTTCCCTCGGCTCTGTTTACTCGATTCACACAATGTTCCCTCGGCACCGTTCACTCGATTCACACCATGTTCCCTCGGCACTGTTCTCTCGATTCACACCATGTTCCCTCGGCAATGCTAACTCGATTCACACCATGTTACCTCGGCAATGCTCACTCACTTCACACCATGTTCCCTCCGCACTGCTCACTCGATTCACACCATGTTCCCTCGGCAATGCTCACGCGATTCGTACCATGTTCCCTCAGCATTTTTCATTCGATTCACACCATGTTCCCTCGGCTCTGTTCACTCAATTCATAACATGTTCCCTCGGCATTGTTCACTCGATTCACACCATGTTCCCTCGCCTCTTTTCACTCGATTCACACCATGTTCCCTCAGCACTGTTCACTCGATTCACACCATGTTCCCTGGGCTCTGTTTGCTCGGATCACACCATGTTCCCTCGGAACAGCTCACTCAATTCAAACCATGTTCCCTCGGCTCTGTTCACTCCAATCGCACCATGTTCCCTTGGCACTGTTCACTCGATTCCCACCATGTTCCCTCGGCTCTGTTCACTCAATTCTCACCATGCTCCCTCGGCAATGCTCACTCGATTCGCACCATGCTCCCTCGGCACTGCTCACTCGATTCGTACCGTGCTCCCTCGCCTCTGAACACTCGATTCGCACCGTGTTCCCTCGGCTCTCTTCACTCGATTCACACCATGTTCCCTCGGCACAATTCACTCGAATCGCACCGTGTTCCCTCGGCTCTCTTCACTCGATTCACACCATGTTCCCTTTGCACTATTCACTCGATTCGCACCGTGTTCCCTCGGCTCTCTTCACTCGATTCACACCATGTCCCCTCGGCACTGGTAACTCATTTCGCAGCATGTTCCCTCGGCAATGTTCT
Source organism: Carcharodon carcharias (assembly GCF_017639515.1). NCBI lineage: Eukaryota > Metazoa > Chordata > Chondrichthyes > Lamniformes > Lamnidae > Carcharodon > Carcharodon carcharias. The sequence goes on from NC_054476.1 coordinate 100,364,763, forward strand.
CTCAATTCGTATCATGTTCCCTCGGCATTGCCCACTCGATTCAGACCATGTTCCCACGGCTCTGTTCACTTGAATCGCTCCATATTCCCTCGGCTCTGTTCACTCTATTTTCACCATGTTCCCTCGGCTCTGTTCACTCGATTTTCACCATGTTCCCTTGGCACTGTTCACTCGATTCCCACCATGTTCCCCCGGCTCTGTTCACTCAATTCTCACCATGTTCCCTCGGCAATGCTCACTCGATTCGCACCATGTTCCATCAGCACTGCTCACTCGATTCGTACCGTGTTCCCTCGTCTCTGATCACTCGATTCGCACCGTGTTCTCTCGGCTCTCTTCACTCGATTCACACCATGTTCCCTCGGCACAATTCACTCGAATCGCACCGTGTTCCCTCGGCTCTCTTCACTCGATTCACACCATGTTCCCTTTGCACTATTCACTCGATTCGCACCGTGTTCCCTCGGCTCTCTTCACTCGATTCACACGATGTTCCCTCGGCACTGGTCACTCATTTCGCACCATGTTCCCTCGGCAATGTTCACTCAATTCATACCATGTTCCTCGGCATTGTTCACTCGATTCACACCATGTTCCCTCGGCTCTTTTCACTCGATTCACACCATGTTCCCTCAACACTGTCCATTTGATTCACAACATGTTCCCTCGGCAATGCTCACTCGATTCATATTATGTTCCCTCGGCACTGTTCACTCGATTTGCAATTTTTCCCACGGCGTTGTTCACTCGATTCACACCATGTCCCCTTGACACTGTTCACTCGATTCACACCATGTTCCCTCGCCTCTGATCACTCGATTCGCACCGTGTTCCCTCGGCTCTCTTCACTCGATTCACACCATGTTCCCTTTGCACTATTCACTCGATTCGCACCGTGTTCCCTCGGCTCTCTTCACTCGATTCACACCATGTCCCCTCGGCACTGGTAACTCATTTCGCAGCATGTTCCCTCGGCAATGTTCTCTCAATTCGTATCATGTTCCCTCGGCATTGCCCACTCGATTCAGACCATGTTCCCACGGCTCTGTTCACTTGAATCGCTCCATATTCCCTCGGCTCTGTTCACTCTATTTTCACCATGTTCCCTCGGCTCTGTTCACTCGATTTTCACCATGTTCCCTTGGCACTGTTCACTCGAGTCCCACCATGTTCCCCCGGCTCTGTTCACTCAATTCTCACCATGTTCCCTCGGCAATGCTCACTCGATTCGCACCATGTTCCATCAGCACTGCTCACTCGATTCGTACCGTGTTCCCTCGTCTCTGATCACTCGATTCGCACCGTGTTCCCTCGGCTCTCTTCACTCGATTCACACCATGTTCCCTCGGCACAATTCACTCGAATCGCACCGTGTTCCCTCGGCTCTCTTCACTCGATTCACACCATGTTCAATTTGCACTATTCACTCGAAACGCACCGTGTTCCCTCGGCTCTCTTCACTCGATTCACACGATGTTCCCTCGGCACTGGTCACTCATTTCGCACCATGTTCCCTCGGCAATGTTCACTCAATTCATACCATGTTCCTCGGCATTGTTCACTCGATTCACACCATGTTCCCTCGGCTCTTTTCACTCGATTCACACCATGTTCCCTCAACACTGTCCATTTGATTCACAACATGTTCCCTCGGCAATGCTCACTCGATTCATATTATGTTCCCTCGGCACTGTTCACTCGATTTGCAATTTTTCCCACGGCGTTGTTCACTCGATTCACACCATGTCCCCTTGACACTGTTCACTCGATTCACACCATGTTCCCTCGGCTCTGTTTACTCGATTCACACAATGTTCCCTCGGCACCGTTCACTCGATTCACACCATGTTCCCTCGGCACTGTTCTCTCGATTCACACCATGTTCCCTCGGCAATGCTAACTCGATTCACACCATGTTACCTCGGCAATGCTCACTCAATTCACAGCATGTTCCCTCGGCAGTGCTCACTCACTTCACACCATGTTCCCTCCGCACTGCTCACTCGATTCACACCATGTTCCCTCGGCAATGCTCACGCGATTCGTACCATGTTCCCTCAGCATTTTTCATTCGATTCACACCATGTTCCCTCGGCTCTGTTCACTCAATTCATAACATGTTCCCTCGGCATTGTTCACTCGATTCACACCATGTTCCCTCGCCTCTTTTCACTCGATTCACACCATGTTCCCTCAGCACTGTTCACTCGATTCACACCATGTTCCCTGGGCTCTGTTTGCTCGGTTCACACCATGTTCCCTCGGAACAGCTCACTCAATTCAAACCATGTTCCCTCGGCTCTGTTCACTCCAATCGCACCATGTTCCCTTGGCACTGTTCACTCGATTCCCACCATGTTCCCTCGGCTCTGTTCACTCAATTCTCACCATGTTCCCTCGGCAATGCTCACTCGATTCGCACCATGCTCCCTCGGCACTGCTCACTCGATTCGTACCGTGTTCCCTCGCCTCTGAACACTCGATTCGCACCGTGTTCCCTCGGCTCTCTTCACTCGATTCACACCATGTTCCCTCGGCACAAATCACTCGAATCGCACCCTGTTCCCTCGGCTCTCTTCACTCGATTCACACCATGTTCCCTTTGCACTATTCACTCGATTCGCACCGTGTTCCCTCGGCTCTCTTCACTCGATTCACAGCATGTCCCCTCGGCACTGGTAACTCATTTCGCAGCATGTTCCCTCGGCAATGTTCTCTCAATTCGTATCATGTTCCCTCGGCATTGCCCGCTCGATTCAGACCATGTTCCCACGGCTCTGTTCACTTGAATCGCTCCATATTCCCTCGGCTCTGTTCACTCTATTTTCACCATGTTCCCTGGGCTCTGTTCACTCGATTTTCACCATGTTCCCTTGGCACTGTTCACTCGAGTCCCACCATGTTCTCCCGGCTCTGTTCACTCAATTCTCACCATGTTCCCTCGGCAATGCTCACTCGATTCGCACCATGTTCCATCAGCACTGCTCACTCGATTCGTACCGTGTTCCCTCGTCTCTGATCACTCGATTCGCACCGTGTTCCCTCGGCTCTCTTCACTCGATTCACACCATGTTCCCTCGGCACAATTCACTCGAATCGCACCGTGTTCCCTCGGCACTCTTCACTCGATTCACACCATGTTCCCTTTGCACTATTCACTCGATTCGCACCGTGTTCCCTCGGCTCTCTTCACTCGATTCACACGATGTTCCCTCGGCACTGGTCACTCATTTCGCACCATGTTCCCTCGGCAATGTTCACTCAATTCATACCATGTTCCTCGGCATTGTTCACTCGATTCACACCATGTTCCCTCGGCTCTTTTCACTCGATTCACACCATGTTCCCTCAACACTGTCCATTTGATTCACAACATGTTCCCTCGGCAATGCTCACTCGATTCATATTATGTTCCCTCGGCACTGTTCACTCGATTTTCAATTTTTCCCACGGCGTTGTTCACTCGATTCACACCATGTCCCCTTGACACTGTTCACTCGATTCACACCATGTTCCCTCGCCTCTGATCACTCGATTCGCACCGTGTTCCCTCGGCTCTCTTCACTCGATTCACACCATGTTCCCTCGGCACAATTCACTCGAATCGCACCGTGTTCCCTCGGCTCTCTTCACTCGATTCACACCATGTTCCCTTTGCACTATTCACTCGATTCGCACCGTGTTCCCTCGGCTCTCTTCACTCGATTCACACCATGTCCCCTCGGCACTGGTAACTCATTTCGCAGCATGTTCCCTCGGCAATGTTCTCTCAATTCGTATCATGTTCCCTCGGCATTGCCCACTCGATTCAGACCATGTTCCCACGGCTCTGTTCACTTGAATCGCTCCATATTCCCTCGGCTCTGTTCACTCTATTTTCACCATGTTCCCTGGGCTCTGTTCACTCGATTTTCACCATGTTCCCTTGGCACTGTTCACTCGATTCCCACCATGTTCCCCCGGCTCTGTTCACTCAATTCTCACCATGTTCCCTCGGCAATGCTCACTCGATTCGCACCATGTTCCATCGGCACTGCTCACTCGATTCGTACCGTGTTCCCTCGTCTCTGATCACTCGATTCGCACCGTGTTCCCTCGGCTCTCTTCACTCGATTCACACCATGTTCCCTCGGCACAATTCACTCGAATCGCACCGTGTTCCCTCGGCTCTCTTCACTCGATTCACACCATGTTCCCTTTGCACTATTCACTCGATTCGCACCGTGTTCCCTCGGCTCTCTTCACTCGATTCACACGATGTTCCCTCGGCACTGGTCACTCATTTCGCACCATGTTCCCTCGGCAATGTTCACTCAATTCATACCATGTTCCTCGGCATTGTTCACTCGATTCACACCATGTTCCCTCGGCTCTTTTCACTCGATTCACACCATGTTCCCTCAACACTGTCCATTTGATTCACAACATGTTCCCTCGGCAATGCTCACTCGATTCATATTATGTTCCCTCGGCACTGTTCACTCGATTTGCAATTTTTCCCACGGCGTTGTTCACTCGATTCACACCATGTCCCCTTGACACTGTTCACTCGATTCACACCATGTTCCCTCGGCTCTGTTTACTCGATTCACACAATGTTCCCTCGGCACCGTTCACTCGATTCACACCATGTTCCCTCGGCACTGTTCTCTCGATTCACACCATGTTCCCTCGGCTATGCTAACTCGATTCACACCATGTTACCTCGGCAATGCTCACTCAATTCACAGCATGTTCCCTCGGCAGTGCTCACTCACTTCACACCATGTTCCCTCGGCACTGCTCACTCGATTCACACCATGTTTCGTCGGCTCTGTTCACTCGATTCGCACCGTGTTCCCTCGGCTCTCTTGACTCGATTCTCACCATGTTCCCTCAGCACAATTCACACGATTCGCACCGTATTCCCTCGGCTCTGTTCACTCGATTCACACCATGTTCCCTCGGCACTGTTCACTCAATTCGCACCATGTTCCCTCGGCAATGTTCACTCAATTCATATCATGTTCCCTCGGCATTGCCCACTCGATTCACACCATGTTCCCTCAGCACTGCTCACTCGATTCACACCATGTTCCCTTTGCACTATTCACTCGATTCGCACCGTGTTCCCTCGGCGCTGTTCACTTGATTCTCATCATGTTCCCTCGGCTCTGTTCACTCGAATCACACCATGTTCCCTTGGCACTGTTCACTCGATTCCCACCATGTTCCCTCGGCTCTGTTCACTCAATTCTCACCATGTTCCCTCGGCAATGCTCACTCGATTCGCACCATGTTCCCTCGGCACTGCTCTCTCGATTCGTACCGTGTTCCCTCGGCTCTGATCACTCGATTCGCACCGTGTTCCCTCGGCTCTCTTCAATCGATTCACACCATGTTCCCTCGGGACTATTCATTCGAATCGCACCGTGTTCCCTCGGCACTCTTCAATCGATTCACATCATGTTCCCTTTGCACTATTCACTCGATTCGAACCGTATTCCCTCGGCTCTGTTGACTCGATTCACACGATGTTCCCTCGGCACTGGTCACTCATTTCGCACCATGTTCCCTCGGCAATGTTCACTCAATTCGTAACATGTTCCCTCGGCATTGCCCTCTCGATTCAGACCATGTTCCCTCAGCACTACTCACTCGATTCACACCATGTTACCTCGGCACTGTTCACTCGATTCGCACCATGTTCCCTCGGCTCTGTTCACTCGATTCACACCATGTTCCCTCGGCTCTGCTCACTCGATTCACACCACGTTCCCTCAGCAATGTTCACTCGATTCGCACCAAGTTCCCTCAGCTCTGTTCACTCGATTCGCACCGTGTTCCCTCGGCTCTGTTCACTCGATTCACACCCAGTTCCCTCGTCACTGTGCACTCGATTCGCACCATGCTCCCACGGCATTGCTAACTCGATTCACACCATGTTCCCTCAGCACTGTTCACTCAGTTCGCATCATGTTCCCTCGGCATTGTTCACTCAATTCATATCAGGTTCCCTCGGCATTGCCCACTCGATTCAGACCATGTTCCCTCAGCACTGCTCACTAGATTCACACCATGTTCCCTCGGCACTCTTCACTCGATTCGCAGCATGTTCCCTCGCCAATGTTCACTCGATTCACACCATGTTCCCTCGGCCTGTTCACTAAATTCGCTCCATATTCCCTCGGCTCTGTTCACTGGATTCGCACCATGTTCCCTCGGCTCTGTTCACTCGATTCACACAAAGTTCCCTCGGCACTGTTCACTCGATTCACACCATGTTCCCTCGGCTCTATTCCCTCGATTCACACCATGTTCCCTCGACACTGTTCACTCGATTCACACCATATTCCCTCGGCACTGTTCACTCGATTCACACCATGTTCCCTCAGCAATGTTCACTCGATTCATACTATGTTCCCTCGGCACTGTTCACGCGATTCACCCCATGTTCCCTCGGCACTGCTAGCTCGATTCGCACCGTGTTCCCTCAGCACTGTTCACTCAGTTCGCATCATGTTCCCTCGGCACTGTTCACTCAATTCATATCAGGTTCCCTCGGCATTGCACACTCGATTCAGACCATGTTCCCTCAGCACTGCTCACTAGATTCACACCATGTTCCCTCGGCACTCTTCACTCGATTCGCAGCATGTTCCCTCGCCAATGTTCACTCGATTCACAACATGTTCCCTGGGCCTGTTCACTCGATTCACACCATGTTCCCTCGGCACTGGTCACTCATTTCGCAGCATGTTCCCTCGGCAATGTTCACTGAATTCGTATCATGTTCCCTCGGCATTGCCCACTCGATTCAGACCATGTTCCCTCGGCTCTGTTCACTTGAATCGCTCCATATTCCCTCGGCTCTGTTCACGCTATTTTCACCATGTTCCCTCGGCTCTGTTCACTCGAATCGCACCATGTTCCCTTGGCACTGTTCACTCGATTCCCACCATGTTCCCTCGGCTCTGTTCACTCAATTCTCACCATGTTCCCTCGACAATGCTCACTCGATTCGCACCATGTTCCCTCGGCTCTGATCACTCGATTCGCACCGTGTTCCCTCGGCTGTCTTCACTCGATTCACACCATGTTCCCTTTGCACTATTCACTCGATTCGCACCGTGTTCCCTCGGCTCTGTTCACTCGATTCACACCATGTCCCCTCGGCACTGGTCACTCATTTCGCAGCATGTTCCCTCGGCAATGTTCACTCAATTCGTATCATGTTCCCTCGCCATTGCCCACTCGATTCAGACCATGTTCCCTCGGCTCTGTTCACTTGAATCGCTCCATATTCCCTCGGCTCTGTTCACGCTATTTTCACCATGTTCCCTCGGCTCTGTTCATTCGAATCGCACCATGTTCCCTTGGCACTGTTCACTCGATTCCCACCATGTTCCCTCGGCTCTGTTCACTCAATTCTCACCATGTTCCCTCGACAATGCTCACTCAATTCTCACCATGTTCCCTCGACAATGCTCACTCGATTCGCACCATGTTCCCTCGGCAGTGCTCAGTCGATTCGTACCATGTTCCCTCGGCTCTGATCACTCGATTCGCACCGTGTTCCCTCGGCTCTCTTCACTCGATTCACACCATGTTCCCTCGGCACAATTCACTCGAATCGCACCGTGTTCCCTCGGCTCTCTTCACTCGATTCACACGATGTTCCCTCGGCACTGGTCACTCATTTCGCACCATGTTCCCTCGGCAATGTTCACTCAATTCATACCATGTTCCTCGGCATTGTTCACTCGACTCACACCATGTTCCCTTGTCTCTTTTCACTCGATTCACACCATGTTCCCTCAGCACTGTCCATTTGATTCACACCATGTTCCCTCAGCAATGCTCACTCGATTCATACTATGTTCCCTCGGCACTGTTCACACGATTCACACCATGTTCCCTCGGCACTGCTAACTCGATTCGCACCGTGTTCCCTCGCCTCTGTTCACTCGTTTCGCACCATGTTACCTCGGAACTGTTAACTCGATTCTAACCATGTTCCCTCGGCTCTCTTCACTCGATTCACACCATGTTCCCTCGGCTCTGCTCACTCGATTCACACCACGTTCCCTCAGCACCGTTCACTCAATTCGAACCATGATCCCTCGGCACTATTCACTCGATTCGCACCGTTCCCTCGGCACTGTTCACTCGATTCGGACCATGTTCCCTCGGCACTGTTCACTCGATTCGCACCATGTTCCCTCAGCACTGTTCACTCGATTCGGACCATGTTCCCTCGGCACTGTTCACTCGATTCGCACCATGTTCCCTCGGCACTGTTTACTCAATTCGCACCTTGTTCCCTCGGCACTGTTCACTCGATTCGCACCATGTTCCCTCGGCACTGTTTACTCAATTCGCACCTTGTTCCCTCGGCACTGTTCACTCGATTCGGACCATGTTCCCTTGGCACTGTTCACTCGATTTGCATCATTTTCCCACGGCGTTGTTCACTCGATTCACACCATGTCCCCTTGACACTGTTCACTCGATTCACACCATGTTCCCTCGGCTCTGTTTACTCGATTCACACAATGTTCCCTTTGCACTATTCACTCGATTCGCACCGTGTTCCCTCGGCTCACTTCACTCGATTCACACCATGTCCCCTCGGCACTGGTAACTCATTTCGCAGCATGTTCCCTCGGCAATGTTCTCTCAATTCGTATCATGTTCCCTCGGCATTGCCCACTCGATTCAGACCATGTTCCCACGGCTCTGTTCACTTGAATCGCTCCATATTCCCTCGGCTCTGTTCACTCTATTTTCACCATGTTCCCTCGGCTCTGTTCACTCGATTTTCATCATGTTCCCTTGGCACTGTTCACTCGATTCCCACCATGTTCCCCCGGCTCTGTTCACTCAATTCTCACCATGTTCCCTCGGCAATGCTCACTCGATTCGCACCATGTTCCATCGGCACTGCTCACTCGATTCGTACCGTGTTCCCTCGTCTCTGATCACTCGATTCGCACCGTGTTCCCTCGGCTCTCTTCACTCGATTCACACCATGTTCCCTCGGCACAATTCACTCGAATCGCACCGTGTTCCCTCGGCTCTCTTCACTCGATTCACACCATGTTCCCTTTGCACTATTCACTCGATTCGCACCGTGTTCCCTCGGCTCTCTTCACTCGATTCACACGATGTTCCCTCGGCACTGGTCACTCATTTCGCACCATGTTCCCTCGGCAATGTTCACTCAATTCATACCATGTTCCTCGGCATTGTTCACTCGATTCACACCATGTTCCCTCGGCTCTTTTCACTCGATTCACACCATGTTCCCTCAACACTGTCCATTTGATTCACAACATGTTCCCTCGGCAATGCTCACTCGATTCATATTATGTTCCCTCGGCACTGTTCACTCGATTTGCAATTTTTCCCACGGCGTTGTTCACTCGATTCACACCATGTCCCCTTGACACTGTTCACTCGATTCACACCATGTTCCCTCGGCTCTGTTTACTCGATTCACACAATGTTCCCTCGGCACCGTTCACTCGATTCACACCATGTTCCCTCGGCACTGTTCTCTCGATTCACACCATGTTCCCTCGGCTATGCTAACTCGATTCACACCATGTTACCTCGGCAATGCTCACTCAATTCACAGCATGTTCCCTCGGCAGTGCTCATTCACTTCACACCATGTTCCCTCGGCACTGCTCACTCGATTCACACCATGTTTCGTCGGCTCTGTTCACTCGATTCGCACCGTGTTCCCTCGGCTCTCTTGACTCGATTCTCACCATGTTCCCTCAGCACAATTCACACGATTCGCACCGTATTCCCTCGGCTCTGTTCACTCGATTCACACCATGTTCCCTCGGCACTGTTCACTCAATTCGCACCATGTTCCCTCGGCAATGTTCACTCAATTCATATCATGTTCCCTCGGCATTGCCCACTCGATTCACACCATGTTCCCTCAGCACTGCTCTCTCGATTCACACCATGTTCCCTTTGCACTATTCACTCGATTCGCACCGTGTTCCCTCGGCTCTGTTCACTTGATTCTCATCATGTTCCCTCGGCTCTGTTCACTCGAATCGCACCATGTACCCTTGGCACTGTTCACTCGATTCCCACCATGTTCCCTCGGCTCTGTTCACTCAATTCTCACCATGTTCCCTCGGCAATGCTCACTCGATTCGCACCATGTTCCCTCGGCACTGCTCTCTCGATTCGTACCATGTTCCCTCGGCTCTGATCACTCGATTCGCACCGTGTTCCCTCGGCTCTCTTCAATCGATTCACACCATGTTCCCTCGGGACTATTCATTCGAATCGCACGGTGTTCCCTCGGCACTCTTCAATCGATTCACATCATGTTCCCTTTGCACTATTCACTCGATTCGAACCGTATTCCCTCGGCTCTGTTCACTCAATTCACACGATGTTCCCTCGGCACTGGTCACTCATTTCGCACCATGTTCCCTCGGCAATGTTCACTCAATTCGTAACATGTTCCCTCGGCATTGCCCACTCGATTCAGACCATGTTCCCTCAGCACTACTCACTCGATTCACACCATGTTACCTCGGCACTGTTCACTCGATTCGCACCATGTTCCCTCGGCTCTGTTCACTCGATTCACACCATGTTCTCTCGGCTCTGCTCACTCGATTCACACCACGTTCCCTCAGCAATGTTCACTCGATTCGCACCAAGTTCCCTCAGCTCTGTTCACTCGATTCGCACCGTGTTCCCTCGGCTCTGTTCACTCGATTCACACCCAGTTCCCTCGTCACTGTGCACTCGATTCGCACCATGCTCCCACGGCATTGCTAACTCGATTCACACCATGTTCCCTCAGCACTGTTCACTCAGTTCGCATCATGTTCCCTCGGCACTGTTCACTCAATTCATATCAGGTTCCCTCGGCATTGCCCACTCGATTCAGACCATGTTCCCTCAGCACTGCTCACTAGATTCACACCATGTTCCCTCGGCACTCTTCACTCGATTCGCAGCATGTTCCCTCGCCAATGTTCACTCGATTCACAACATGTTCCCTGGGCCTGTTCACTCGATTAGCAGCATGTTCCCTCGGCAATGTTCACTCGATTCACACCATGTTCCCTCGGCCTGTTCACTAAATTCGCTCCATATTCCCTCGGCTCTGTTCACTGGATTCGCACCATGTTCCCTCGGCTCTGTTCACTCGATTCAGACAATGTTCCCTCGGCACTGTTCACTCGATTCACACCATGTTCCCTCGGCTCTATTCACTCGATTCACACCATGTTCCCTCGACACTGTTCACTCGATTCACACCATATTCCCTCGGCACTGTTCACTCGATTCACACCATGTTCCCTCAGCAATGTTCACTCGATTCATACTATGTTCCCTCGGCACTGTTCACGCGATTCACCCCATGTTCCCTCGGCACTGCTAGCTCGATTCGCACCGTGTTCCCTCAGCACTGTTCACTCAGTTCGCATCATGTTCCCTCGGCACTGTTCACTCAATTCATATCAGGTTCCCTCGGCATTGCACACTCGATTCAGACCATGTTCCCTCAGCACTGCTCACTAGATTCACACCATGTTCCCTCGGCACTCTTCACTCGATTCGCAGCATGTTCCCTCGCCAATGTTCACTCGATTCACAACATGTTCCCTGGGCCTGTTCACTCGATTCACACCATGTTCCCTCGGCACTGGTCACTCATTTCGCAGCATGTTCCCTCGGCTATGTTCACTGAATTCGTATCATGTTCCCTCGGCATTGCCCACTCGATTCAGACCATGTTCCCTCGGCTCTGTTCACTTGAATCGCTCCATATTCCCTCGGCTCTGTTCACGCTATTTTCACCATGTTCCCTCGGCTCTGTTCACTCGAATCGCACCATGTTCCCTTGGCACTGTTCACTCGATTCCCACCATGTTCCCTCGGCTCTGTTCACTCAATTCTCACCATGTTCCCTCGACAATGCTCACTCGATTCGCACCATGTTCCCTCGGCTCTGATCACTCGATTCGCACCGTGTTCCCTCGGCTGTCTTCACTCGATTCACACCATGTTCCCTTTGCACTATTCACTCGATTCGCACCGTGTTCCCTCGGCTCTGTTCACTCGATTCACACCATGTCCCCTCGGCACTGGTCACTCATTTCGCAGCATGTTCCCTCGGCAATGTTCACTCAATTCGTATCATGTTCCCTCGGCATTGCCCACTCGATTCAGACCATGTTCCCTCGGCTCTGTTCACTTGAATCGCTCCATATTCCCTCGGCTCTGTTCACGCTATTTTCACCATGTTCCCTCGGCTCTGTTAACTCGAATCGCACCATGTTCCCTTGGCACTGTTCACTCGATTCCCACCATGTTCCCTCGGCTCTGTTCACTCAATTCTCACCATGTTCCCTCGACAATGCTCACTCGATTCGCACCATGTTCCCTCGGCAGTGCTCACTCGATTCGTACCATGTTCCCTCGGCTCTGATCACTCAATTCGCACCGTGTTCCCTCGGCTCTCTTCACTCGATTCACACGATGTTCCCTCGGCACTGGTCACTCATTTCGCACCATGTTCCCTCGGCAATGTTCACTTAAATCATACCATGTTCCTCGGCATTGTTCACTCGACTCACACCATGTTCCCTCGGCTCTTTTCACTCGATTCACACCATGTTCCCTCAGCACTGTCCATTTGATTCACACCATGTTCCCTCAGCAATGCTCACTCGATTCATACTATGTTCCCTCGGCACTGTTCACACGATTCACACCATGTTCCCTCGGCACTGCTAACTCGATTCGCACCGTGTTCCCTCGCCTCTGTTCACTCGTTTCGCACCATGTTTCCTCGGAACTGCTCACTCGATTCAGACCATGTTCCCTCGGAACTGCTCACTCGATTCGCACCATGTTCCCTCGGCAATGTTCACTCGATTCACACCTTGTTCCCTCGGCGTGTTCACTCGATTCGCTCCATATTCCCTCGCCTCTGTTTACTCGATTCACACCATGTTCCCTCGGCTCTGTTCACTCGATTCACACCATGTTCCCTCGGCTCTGTTCACTTGATTCTCATCATGTTCCCTCGGCTCTGCTCACTCGATTCAGAGCATGTTCCCTCGGCACTGTTCACTCGATTCACACCATGTTCCCTCGGCACTGCTCACTCGATTCACACCATGTTCCCTCGGCACTGTTCACTCGATTCACACCATGTTCCCTCGGCTCTCTTCACTCGATTCACACAATGTTCCCTCGGCACTGTTCACTCAATTCGCACCATGTTCCCTCGGCAATGTTCATTCAATTCATATCATGTTCCCTCGGCATTGCCCACTCGATTCAGACCATGTTCCCTCAGCACTGTTCACTCGATTCACACCATGTTCCCTCGGCTCTCTTCACTCGATTCACACAATGTTCCCTCGGTTCTGTTCACTCGATTCGCACCATGTTCCCTCATCTCTGTTCACTCGATTCGCACCATGTTCCCTCAGCAATGCTCATGCGATTCGTACCATGTGCGCTCAGCATTTTTCACTCGATTCACACCATGTTTCCTCGGCACTGTTCACTCAATTCGCACCATGTTCCCTCGGCAATGTTCACTCAATTCATATCATGTTCCCTCGGCATTGCCCACTCGATTCACACCATGTTCCCTCAGCACTGCTCACTCGATTCACACCATGTTCCCTCGGCACTCTTCACTCGATTCGCACCATGTTACCTCGGAACTGCTCACTCGATTCAGACCATGTTCCCTCGGAACTGCTCACTCGATTCGCACCATGTTCCCTCGGCAATGTTCACTCGATTCACACCTTGTTCCCTCGGCGTGTTCACTCGATTCGCTCCATATTCCCTCGCCTCTGTTTACTCGATTCACACCATGTTCCCTCGGCTCTGTTCGCTCGATTCACACCATGTTCCCTCGGCTCTGTTCACTTGATTCTCATCATGTTCCCTCGGCTCTGCTCACTCGATTCAGAGCATGTTCCCTCGGCACTGTTCACTCGATTCACACCATGTTCCCTCGGCACTGTTCACTCGATTCACACCATGTTCCCTCGGCTCTCTTCACTCGATTCACACAATGTTCCCTCGGCACTGTTCACTCAATTCGCACCATGTTCCCTCGGCAATGTTCATTCAATTCATATCATGTTCCCTCGGCATTGCCCACTCGATTCAGACCATGTTCCCTCAGCACTGTTCACTCGATTCACACCATGTTCCCTCGGCTCTCTTCACTCGATTCACACAATGTTCCCTCGGTTCTGTTCACTCGATTCGCACCATGTTCCCTCATCTCTGTTCATTCGATTCGCACCATGTTCCCTCAGCAATGCTCATGCGATTCGTACCATGTTCGCACAGCATTTTTCACTCGATTCACACCATGTTCCCTCGGCTCTGTTCACTCAATTCATAACATGTTCCCTCGGCATTGTTCACTCGATTCACACCATGTTCCCTCGCCTCTTTTCACTCGATTCACACCATGTTCCCTCAGCACTGTTCACTCGATTCACACCATGTTACCTCGGCTCTGTTTGCTCGGTTCACACCATTTTCCCTCGGAACAGCTCACTCAATTCAAACCATGTTCCCTCGGAACTGGTCATTCGATTCGCACCATGTTCCCTCGGCAATGTTCACTCGATTCACACCATGTTCCCTCGGCTCTCTTCACTTGAATCGCTCCATATTCCCTCGGCTCTGTTCACTCTATTTTCACCATGTTCCCTCGGCTCTGTTCACTCGAATCACACCATGTTCCCTTGGCACTGTTCACTCCATTCCCAAAATGTTCCCTCGGCTCTGTTCAATCAATTCTCACCATGTTCCCTCGGCAATGCTCACTCGATTCGCACCATGTTCCCTCGGCACTGCTCACTCGATTCGTACCGTGTTCCCTCGGCTCTGATCACTCGAATCGCAACGTGTCACCTCGGCTCTCTTCACTCGGTTCACACCATGTTCCCTCGGCACTATTCACTCGAATCGCACCGTGTTCCCTCGGCTCTCTTCACTCGATTCACACCATGTTCCCTTTGCACTATTCACTCGATTCGCACCGTGTACCCTCGGCTCTGTTCACTCGATTCACACCATGTCCCCTCGGCACTGGTCACTCATTTCGCACCATGTTCCCTCGGCAATGTTCACTCAATTCGTATCATGTTCCCTCGGCATTGCCCACTCGATTCAGACCATGTTCCCTCGGCTCTGTTCACTTGAATCGCTCCATATTCCCTCGGCTCTGTTCACTCTATTTTCACCATGTTCCCTCGGCTCTGTTCACTCGAATCGCACCATGTTCCCTTGGCACTGTTCACTCGATTCCCACCATGTTCCCACGGCTCTGTTCACTCAATTCTCACCATGTTCCCTCGGCAATACTCACTCGATTCGCACCATGTTCCCTCGGCACTGCTCACTCGATTCGTACCGTGTTCCCTCGCCTCTGATCACTCGATTCGCACCGTGTTCCCTCGGCTCTATTCACTCGATTCACACCATGTTCCCTCGGCACTATTCACTCGATTCGCACTGTGTTCCCTCGGCTGTCTTCACTCGATTCACACCATGTTCCCTTTGCACTATTCACTCGATTCGCACCGTGTTCCCTCGGCTCTGTTCATTCGATTCACACCATGTCCCCTCGGCACTGGTCACTCATTTCGCAGCATGTTCCCTCGGCAATGTTCACTCAATTCGTATCATGTTCCCTCGGCATTGCCCACTCGATTCAGACCATGTTCCCTCGGCTCTGTTCACTTGAATCGCTCCATATTCCCTCGGCTCTGTTCACGCTATTTTCACCATGTTCCCTCGGCTCTGTTCACTCGAATCGCACCATGTTCCCTTGGCACTGTTCACTCGATTCCCACCATGTTCCCACGGCTCTGTTCACTCAATTCTCACCATGTTCCCTCGGCAATACTCACTCGATTCGCACCATGTTCCCTCGGCACTGCTCACTCGATTCGTACCGTGTTCCCTCGCCTCTGATCACTCGATTCGCACCGTGTTCCCTCGGCTCTCTTCACTCGATTCACACCATGTTCCCTCGGCACTATTCACTCGAATCGCACCGTGTTCCCTCGGCTGTCTTCACTCGATTCACACCATGTTCCCTTTGCACTATTCACTCGATTCGCACCGTGTTCCCTCGGCTCTGTTCACTCGATTCACACCATGTCCCCTCGGCACTGGTCACTCATTTCGCAGCATGTTCCCTCGGCAATGTTCACTCAATTCGTATCATGTTCCCTCGGCATTGCCCACTCGATTCAGACCATGTTCCCTCGGCTCTGTTCACTTGAATCGTTCCATATTCCCTCGGCTCTGTTCACGCTATTTTCACCATGTTCCCTCGGCTCTGTTCACTCGAATCGCACCATGTTCCCTTGGCACTGTTCACTCGATTCCCACCATGTTCCCTCGGCTCTGTTCATTCAATTCTCACCATGTTCCCTCGACAATGCTCACTCGATTCGCACCATGTTCCCTCGGCAGTGCTCACTCGATTCGTACCATGTTCGCTCGGCTCTGATCACTCGATTCGCACCGTGTTCCCTCGGCTCTCTTCACTCGATTCACACCATGTTCCCTCGGCACAATTCACTCGAATCGCACCGTGTTCCCTCGGCTCTCTTCACTCGATTCACACGATGTTCCCTCGGCACTGGTCACTCATTTCGCACCATGTTCCCTCGGCAATGTTCACTCAATTCATACCATGTTCCTCGGCATTGTTCACTCGACTCACACCATGTTCCCTTGTCTCTTTTCACTCGATTCACACCATGTTCCCTCAGCACTGTCCATTTGATTCACACCATGTTCTCTCAGCAATGCTCACTCGATTCATACTATGTTCCCTCGGCACTGTTCACACGATTCACACCATGTTCCCTCGGCACTGCTAACTCGATTCGCACCGTGTTCCCTCGCCTCTGTTCACTCGTTTCGCACCATGTTACCTCGGAACTGTTAACTCGATTCTAACCATGTTCCCTCGGCTCTGTTCACTCGATTCACACCATGTTCCCTCGGCTCTGCTCACTCGATTCACACCACGTTCCCTCAGCACCGTTCACTCAATTCGAACCATGATCCCTCGGCACTATTCACTCGATTCGCACCGTTCCCTCGGCACTGTTCACTCGATTCGGACCATGTTCCCTCGGCACTGTTCACTCGATTCGCACCATGTTCCCTCGGCAATGTTCACTCGATTTGGACCATATTCCCTCGGCACTGTTCACTCGATTCACACCATGACCCCTCGGCACTGCTCACTCGATTCGGACCATGTTCCCTTGGCTCTGTTCGTTCGATTCACACCATGTTCCCTCGGCACTGTTTACTCAATTCGCACCATGTTCCCTCGGCACTGTTCACTCGATTCGCACCATGTTCCCTCGGCACTGTTTACTCAATTCGCACCATGTTCCCTTGGCACTGTTCACTCGATTCGGACCATGTTCCCTTCGCACTGCTCACTCGACTCGCACCATGTTCCCTCGGCACTGTTAACTCGATTCGGACCATGTTACCTCGGCACTGTTCACTCGATTCGCACCATGTTCCCTCGGCACTGTTCACTCGATTTGCACCATTTTCCCACGGCGTTGTTCACTCGATTCACACCATGTCCCCTTGACACTGTTCACTCGATTCACACCATGTTCCCTCGGCTCTGTTTACTCGATTCACACAATGTTCCCTCGGCACCGTTCACTCGATTCACACCATGTTCCCTCGGCACTGTTCTCTCGATTCACACCATGTTCCCTCGGCAATGCTAACTCGATTCACACCATGTTACCTCGGCAATGCTCACTCAATTCACAGCATGTTCCCTCGGCAGTGCTCACTCACTTCACACCATGTTCCCTCCGCACTGCTCACTCGATTCACACCATGTTTCGTCGGCTCTGTTCACTCGATTCGAACCGTGTTCCCTCGGCTCTCTTCACTCGATTCTCACCATGTTCCCTCAGCACAATTCACACGATTCGCACCGTATTCCCTCGGCTCTGTTCACTCGATTCACACCATGTTCCCTCGGCACTGTTCACTCAATTCGCACTATGTTCCCTCGGCATTGCCCACTCGATTCAGACCATGTTCCCTCAGCACTGCTCACTCAATTCACACCATGTTCCTTCGGCACTCTTCACTCGATTCGCACCATGTTTCCTCGGAACAACTCACTCGATTCAGACCATGTTCCCTCGGAACTGTTCACTCAATTCGCACCATGTTCCCTCGGCACTGTTCACTCAATTCGCACTATGTTCCCTCGGCATTGCCCACTCGATTCAGACCATGTTCCCTCAGCACTGCTCACTCAATTCACACCATGTTCCCTCGGCACTCTTCACTCGATCGGCACCATGTTTCCTCGGAACAACTCACTCGATTCAGACCATGTTCCCTCGGAACTGCTCACTCGATTCGCACCATGTTCCCTCGGCAATGTTCACTCGATTCACACCTTGTTCCCTCGGCCTGATCACTCGATTCGCTCCATATTCCCTCGCCTCTGTTTACTCGATTCACACCATGTTGCCTCGGCTCTGTTCACTCGATTCACACAATGTTCCCTCGGCTCTGATCACTTGATTCTCATCATGTTCCCTCGGCTCTGCTCACTCGATTCAGAGCATGTTCCCTCGGCACTGTTCACTCGATTCACACCATGTTCCCTCGGCTCTCTTCACTCGATTCACACAATGTTCCCTCGGTTCTGTTCACTCGATTCGCACCATGTTCCCTCATCTCTGTTCACTCGATTCGCACCATGTGCCCTCGGCAATGCTCACGCGATTCGTACCATGTTCCCTCAGCAATTTTCACTCGATTCACACCATGTTCACTCGGCTCTGTTCACTCAATTCATAACATGTTCCCTCGGCATTGTTCACTCGATTCACACCATGTTCCCTCGCCTCTTTTCTCTCGATTCACACCATGTTCCCTCAGCACTGTTCACTCGATTCACACCATGTCCCCTCGGCACTGGTCACTCATTTCGCAGCATGTTCCCTCGGCAATGTTCTCTCAATTCGTATCATGTTCCCTCGGCATTGCCCACTCGATTCAGACCGTGTTCCCTCGGCTCTGTTCACTTGAATCGCTCCATATTCCCTCTGCTCTGTTCACTCTATTTTCACCATGTTCCCTCGGCTCTGTTCACTCGAATCGCACCAGGTTCCCTTGGCACTGTTCACTCGATTCCCACCATGTTCCCTCGGCAATGTTCACTCAATTCATACCATGTTCCTCGGCATTGTTCACTCGACTCACACCATGTTCCCTCGCCTCTGTTCACTCGTTTCGCACCATGTTACCTCGGAACTGTTAACTCGATTCTCATCATGTTCCCTCGGCTCTGTTCACTCGATTCACACCATGTTCCCTCGGCTCTGCTCACTCGATTCACACCACGTTCCCTCAGCACTGTTCACTCAATTCGAACCATGATCCCTCGGCACTATTCACTCGATTCGGACCAAGTTCCCTCGGCACTGTTCACTCGATTCGCACCATGTTCCCTCAGCACTGTTCACTCGATTTGGACCATATTCCCTCGGCACTGTTCACTCGATTCACACCATGTCCCCTTGACACTGTTCAGCGATTAACACCATGTTCCCTCGGCTCTGTTTACTCGATTCACACAATGTTCCCTCGGCACCGTTCACTCGATTCACACCATGTTCCCTCGGCACTGTTCTCTCAATTCACACCATGTTCCCTCGGCAATGCTAACTCGATTCACACCATGTTACCTCGGCAATGCTCACTCAATTCACAGCATGTTCCCTCGGCAGTGCTCACTCACTTCACACCATGTTCCCTCCGCACTGCTCACTCGATTCACACCATGTTTCGTCGGCTCTGTTCACTCGATTCGCAGCGTGTTCCCTCGGCTCTCTTCACTCGATTCTCACCATGTTCCCTCAGCACAATTCACACGATTCGCACCGTATTCCCTCGGCTCTGTAAACTCGATTCACACCATGTTCCCTCGGCAATGTTCACTCAATTCGCACCATGTTCCCTCGGCAATGTTCACTCAATTCATATCATGTTCCCTCGGCATTGCCCACTCGATTCACACCATGTTCCCTCAGCACTGCTCACTCGATTCACACCATGTTCCCTCGGCACTCGTCACTCGATTCGCACCATGTTTCCTCGGAACTGCTCACTCGATTCGCACCATGTTCCCTCGGCAATGTTCACTCGATTCACACCTTGTTCCCTCGGCCTGTTCACTCGATTCGCTCCATATTCCCTTGCCTCTGTTTACTCGATTCACACCATGTTCCCTCGGCTCTGTTCACTCGATTCACACCATGTTCCCTCGGCTCTGCACACTCGATTCAGAGCATGTTCCCTCGGCACTGCTCTCTCGATTCGTACCGTGTTCCCTCGGCTCTGATCACTCGATTCGCACCGTGTTCCCTCGGCTCTCTTCAATCGATTCACACCATGTTCCCTCGGGACTATTCATTCGAATCGCACCGTGTTCCCTCGGCACTCTTCAATCGATTCACATCATGTTCCCTTTGCACTATTCACTCGATTCGAACCGTATTCCCTCGGCTCTGTTCACTCAATTCACACGATGTTCCCTCGGCACTGGTCACTCATTTCGCACCATGTTCCCTCGGCAATGTTCACTCAATTCGTAACATGTTCCCTCGGCATTGCCCACTCGATTCAGACCATGTTCCCTCAGCACTACTCACTCGATTCACACCATGTTACCTCGGCACTGTTCACTCGATTCGCACCATGTTCCCTCGGCTCTGTTCACTCGATTCACACCATGTTCCCTCGGCTCTGCTCACTCGATTCACACCACGTTCCCTCAGCAATGTTCACTCGATTCGCACCAAGTTCCCTCAGCTCTGTTCACTCGATTCGCACCGTGTTCCCTCGGCTCTGTTCACTCGATTCACACCCAGTTCCCTCGTCACTGTGCACTCGATTCGCACCATGCTCCCACGGCATTGCTAACTCGATTCACACCATGTTCCCTCAGCACTGTTCACTCAGTTCGCATCATGTTCCCTCGGCACTGTTCACTCAATTCATATCAGGTTCCCTCGGCATTGCCCACTCGATTCAGACCATGTTCCCTCAGCACTGCTCACTAGATTCACACCATGTTCCCTCGGCACTCTTCACTCGATTCGCAGCATGTTCCCTCGCCAATGTTCACTCGATTCACAACATGTTCCCTGGGCCTGTTCACTCGATTAGCAGCATGTTCCCTCGGCAATGTTCACTCGATTCACACCATGTTCCCTCGGCCTGTTCACTAAATTCGCTCCATATTCCCTCGGCTCTGTTCACTGGATTCGCACCATGTTCCCTCGGCTCTGTTCACTCGATTCAGACAATGCTCCCTCGGCACTGTTCACTCGATTCACACCATGTTCCCTCGGCTCTATTCACTCGATTCACACCATGTTCCCTCGACACTGTTCACTCGATTCACACCATATTCCCTCGGCACTGTTCACTCGATTCACACCATGTTCCCTCAGCAATGTTCACTCGATTCATACTATGTTCCCTCGGCACTGTTCACGCGATTCACCCCATGTTCCCTCGGCACTGCTAGCTCGATTCGCACCGTGTTCCCTCAGCACTGTTCACTCAGTTCGCATCATGTTCCCTCGGCACTGTTCACTCAATTCATATCAGGTTCGCTCGGCATTGCACACTCGATTCAGACCATGTTCCCTCAGCACTGCTCACTAGATTCACACCATGTTCCCTCGGCACTCTTCACTCGATTCGCAGCATGTTCCCTCGCCAATGTTCACTCGATTCACAACATGTTCCCTGGGCCTGTTCACTCGATTCACACCATGTTCCCTCGGCACTGGTCACTCATTTCGCAGCATGTTCCCTCGGCAATGTTCACTCAATTCGTATCATGTTCCCTCGGCATTGCCCACTCGATTCAGACCATGTTCCCTCGGCTCTGTTCACTTGAATCGCTCCATATTCCCTCGGCTCTGTTCACGCTATTTTCACCATGTTCCCTCGGCTCTGTTCACTCGAATCGCACCATGTTCCCTTGGCACTGTTCACTCGATTCCCACCATGTTCCCTCGGCTCTGTTCACTCAATTCTCACCATGTTCCCTCGACAATGCTCACTCGATTCGCACCATGTTCCCTCGGCTCTGATCACTCGATTCGCACCGTGTTCCCTCGGCTGTCTTCACTCGATTCACACCATGTTCCCTTTGCACTATTCACTCGATTCGCACCGTGTTCCCTCGGCTCTGTTCACTCGATTCACACCATGTCCCCTCAGCACTGGTCACTCATTTCGCAGCATGTTCCCTCGGCAATGTTCACTCAATTCGTATCATGTTCCCTCGGCATTGCCCACTCGATTCAGACCATGTTCCCTCGGCTCTGTTCACTTGAATCGCTCCATATTCCCTCGGCTCTGTTCACGCTATTTTCACCATGTTCCCTCGGCTCTGTTAACTCGAATCGCACCATGTTCCCTTGGCACTGTTCACTCGATTCCCACCATGTTCCCTCGGCTCTGTTCACTCAATTCTCACCATGTTCCCTCGACAATGCTCACTCGATTCGCACCATGTTCCCTCGGCAGTGCTCACTCGATTCGTACCATGTTCCCTCGGCTCTGATCACTCGATTCGCACCGTGCTCCCTCGGCTCTCTTCACTCGATTCACACTATGTTCCCTCGGCACTGGTCACTCATTTCGCACCATGTTCCCTCGGCAATGTTCACTTAAATCATACCATGTTCCTCGGCATTGTTCACTCGACTCACACCATGTTCCCTCGGCTCTTTTCACTCGATTCACACCATGTTCCCTCAGCACTGTCCATTTGATTCACACCATGTTCCCTCAGCAATGCTCACTCGATTCATACTATGTTCCCTCGGCACTGTTCACACGATTCACACCATGTTCCCTCGGCACTGCTAACTCGATTCGCACCGTGTTCCCTCGCCTCTGTTCACTCGTTTCGCACCATGTTTCCTCGGAACTGCTCACTCGATTCAGACCATGTTCCCTCGGAACTGCTCACTCGATTCGCACCATGTTCCCTCGGCAATGTTCACTCGATTCACACCTTGTTCCCTCGGCGTGTTCACTCGATTCGCTCCATATTCCCTCGCCTCTGTTTACTCGATTCACACCATGTTCCCTCGGCTCTGTTCACTCGATTCACACCATGTTCCCTCGGCTCTGTTCACTTGATTCTCATCATGTTCCCTCGGCTCTGCTCACTCGATTCAGAGCATGTTCCCTCGGCACTGTTCACTCGATTCACACCATGTTCCCTCGGCACTGCTCACTCGATTCACACCATGTTCCCTCGGCACTGTTCACTCGATTCACACCATGTTCCCTCGGCTCTCTTCACTCGATTCACACAATGTTCCCTCGGCACTGTTCACTCAATTCGCACCATGTTCCCTCGGCAATGTTCATTCAATTCATATCATGTTCCCTCGGCATTGCCCACTCGATTCAGACCATGTTCCCTCAGCACTGTTCACTCGATTCACACCATGTTCCCTCGGCTCTCTTCACTCGATTCACACAATGTTCCCTCGGTTCTGTTCACTCGATTCGCACCATGTTCCCTCATCTCTGTTCACTCGATTCGCACCATGTTCCCTCAGCAATGCTCATGCGATTCGTACCATGTGCGCTCAGCATTTTTCACTCGATTCACACCATGTTTCCTCGGCACTGTTCACTCAATTCGCACCATGTTCCCTCGGCAATGTTCACTCAATTCATATCATGTTCCCTCGGCATTGCCCACTCGATTCACACCATGTTCCCTCAGCACTGCTCACTCGATTCACACCATGTTCCCTCGGCACTCTTCACTCGATTCGCACCATGTTACCTCGGAACTGCTCACTCGATTCAGACCATGTTCCCTCGGAACTGCTCACTCGATTCGCACCATGTTCCCTCGGCAATGTTCACTCGATTCACACCTTGTTCCCTCGGCGTGTTCACTCGATTCGCTCCATATTCCCTCGCCTCTGTTTACTCGATTCACACCATGTTCCCTCGGCTCTGTTCGCTCGATTCACACCATGTTCCCTCGGCTCTGTTCACTTGATTCTCATCATGTTCCCTCGGCTCTGCTCACTCGATTCAGAGCATGTTCCCTCGGCACTGTTCACTCGATTCACACCATGTTCCCTCGGCACTGTTCACTCGATTCACACCATGTTCCCTCGGCTCTCTTCACTCGATTCACACAATGTTCCCTCGGCACTGTTCACTCAATTCGCACCATGTTCCCTCGGCAATGTTCATTCAATTCATATCATGTTCCCTCGGCATTGCCCACTCGATTCAGACCATGTTCCCTCAGCACTGTTCACTCGATTCACACCATGTTCCCTCGGCTCTCTTCACTCGATTCACACAATGTTCCCTCGGTTCTGTTCACTCGATTCGCACCATGTTCCCTCATCTCTGTTCATTCGATTCGCACCATGTTCCCTCAGCAATGCTCATGCGATTCGTACCATGTTCGCACAGCATTTTTCACTCGATTCACACCATGTTCCCTCGGCTCTGTTCACTCAATTCATAACATGTTCCCTCGGCATTGTTCATTCGATTCACACCATGTTCCCTCGCCTCTTTTCACTCGATTCACACCATGTTCCCTCAGCACTGTTCACTCGATTCACACCATGTTACCTCGGCTCTGTTTGCTCGGTTCACACCATTTTCCCTCGGAACAGCTCACTCAATTCAAACCATGTTCCCTCGGAACTGGTCATTCGATTCGCACCATGTTCCCTCGGCAATGTTCACTCGATTCACACCATGTTCCCTCGGCTCTCTTCACTTGAATCGCTCCATATTCCCTCGGCTCTGTTCACTCTATTTTCACCATGTTCCCTCGGCTCTGTTCACTCGAATCACACCATGTTCCCTTGGCACTGTTCACTCCATTCCCAAAATGTTCCCTCGGCTCTGTTCAATCAATTCTCACCATGTTCCCTCGGCAATGCTCACTCGATTCGCACCATGTTCCCTCGGCACTGCTCACTCGATTCGTACCGTGTTCCCTCGGCTCTGATCACTCGAATCGCAACGTGTCACCTCGGCTCTCTTCACTCGGTTCACACCATGTTCCCTCGGCACTATTCACTCGAATCGCACCGTGTTCCCTCGGCTCTCTTCACTCGATTCACACCATGTTCCCTTTGCACTATTCACTCGATTCGCACCGTGTACCCTCGGCTCTGTTCACTCGATTCACACCATGTCCCCTCGGCACTGGTCACTCATTTCGCACCATGTTCCCTCGGCAATGTTCACTCAATTCGTATCATGTTCCCTCGGCATTGCCCACTCGATTCAGACCATGTTCCCTCGGCTCTGTTCACTTGAATCGCTCCATATTCCCTCGGCTCTGTTCACTCTATTTTCACCATGTTCCCTCGGCTCTGTTCACTCGAATCGCACCATGTTCCCTTGGCACTGTTCACTCGATTCCCACCATGTTCCCACGGCTCTGTTCACTCAATTCTCACCATGTTCCCTCGGCAATACTCACTCGATTCGCACCATGTTCCCTCGGCACTGCTCACTCGATTCGTACCGTGTTCCCTCGCCTCTGATCACTCGATTCGCACCGTGTTCCCTCGGCTCTATTCACTCGATTCACACCATGTTCCCTCGGCACTATTCACTCGATTCGCACTGTGTTCCCTCGGCTGTCTTCACTCGATTCACACCATGTTCCCTTTGCACTATTCACTCGATTCGCACCGTGTTCCCTCGGCTCTGTTCATTCGATTCACACCATGTCCCCTCGGCACTGGTCACTCATTTCGCAGCATGTTCCCTCGGCAATGTTCACTCAATTCGTATCATGTTCCCTCGGCATTGCCCACTCGATTCAGACCATGTTCCCTCGGCTCTGTTCACTTGAATCGCTCCATATTCCCTCGGCTCTGTTCACGCTATTTTCACCATGTTCCCTCGGCTCTGTTCACTCGAATCGCACCATGTTCCCTTGGCACTGTTCACTCGATTCCCACCATGTTCCCACGGCTCTGTTCACTCAATTCTCACCATGTTCCCTCGGCAATACTCACTCGATTCGCACCATGTTCCCTCGGCACTGCTCACTCGATTCGTACCGTGTTCCCTCGCCTCTGATCACTCGATTCGCACCGTGTTCCCTCGGCTCTCTTCACTCGATTCACACCATGTTCCCTCGGCACTATTCACTCGAATCGCACCGTGTTCCCTCGGCTGTCTTCACTCGATTCACACCATGTTCCCTTTGCACTATTCACTCGATTCGCACCGTGTTCCCTCGGCTCTGTTCACTCGATTCACACCATGTCCCCTCGGCACTGGTCACTCATTTCGCAGCATGTTCCCTCGGCAATGTTCACTCAATTCGTATCATGTTCCCTCGGCATTGCCCACTCGATTCAGACCATGTTCCCTCGGCTCTGTTCACTTGAATCGTTCCATATTCCCTCGGCTCTGTTCACGCTATTTTCACCATGTTCCCTCGGCTCTGTTCACTCGAATCGCACCATGTTCCCTTGGCACTGTTCACTCGATTCGCACCATGTTCCCTCGGCAGTGCTCACTCGATTCGTACCATGTTCGCTCGGCTCTGATCACTCGATTCGCACCGTGTTCCCTCGGCTCTCTTCACTCGATTCACACCACGTTCCCTCGGCACAATTCACTCGAATCGCACCGTGTTCCCTCGGCTCTCTTCACTCGATTCACACGATGTTCCCTCGGCACTGTTCACTCAATTCGCACTATGTTCCCTCGGCATTGCCCACTCGATTCAGACCATGTTCCCTCAGCACTGCTCACTCAATTCACACCATGTTCCTTCGGCACTCTTCACTCGATTCGCACCATGTTTCCTCGGAACAACTCACTCGATTCAGACCATGTTCCCTCGGAACTGTTCACTCAATTCGCACCATGTTCCCTCGGCACTGTTCACTCAATTCGCACTATGTTCCCTCGGCATTGCCCACTCGATTCAGACCATGTTCCCTCAGCACTGCTCACTCAATTCACACCATGTTCCCTCGGCACTCTTCACTCGATCGGCACCATGTTTCCTCGGAACAACTCACTCGATTCAGACCATGTTCCCTCGGAACTGCTCACTCGATTCGCACCATGTTCCCTCGGCAATGTTCACTCGATTCACACCTTGTTCCCTCGGCCTGATCACTCGATTCGCTCCATATTCCCTCGCCTCTGTTTACTCGATTCACACCATGTTGCCTCGGCTCTGTTCACTCGATTCACACAATGTTCCCTCGGCTCTGATCACTTGATTCTCATCATGTTCCCTCGGCTCTGCTCACTCGATTCAGAGCATGTTCCCTCGGCACTGTTCACTCGATTCACACCATGTTCCCTCGGCTCTCTTCACTCGATTCACACAATGTTCCCTCGGTTCTGTTCACTCGATTCGCACCATGTTCCCTCATCTCTGTTCACTCGATTCGCACCATGTGCCCTCGGCAATGCTCACGCGATTCGTACCATGTTCCCTCAGCAATTTTCACTCGATTCACACCATGTTCACTCGGCTCTGTTCACTCAATTCATAACATGTTCCCTCGGCATTGTTCACTCGATTCACACCATGTTCCCTCGCCTCTTTTCTCTCGATTCACACCATGTTCCCTCAGCACTGTTCACTCGATTCACACCATGTCCCCTCGGCACTGGTCACTCATTTCGCAGCATGTTCCCTCGGCAATGTTCTCTCAATTCGTATCATGTTCCCTCGGCATTGCCCACTCGATTCAGACCGTGTTCCCTCGGCTCTGTTCACTTGAATCGCTCCATATTCCCTCTGCTCTGTTCACTCTATTTTCACCATGTTCCCTCGGCTCTGTTCACTCGAATCGCACCAGGTTCCCTTGGCACTGTTCACTCGATTCCCACCATGTTCCCTCGGCAATGTTCACTCAATTCATACCATGTTCCTCGGCATTGTTCACTCGACTCACACCATGTTCCCTCGCCTCTGTTCACTCGTTTCGCACCATGTTACCTCGGAACTGTTAACTCGATTCTCATCATGTTCCCTCGGCTCTGTTCACTCGATTCACACCATGTTCCCTCGGCTCTGCTCACTCGATTCACACCACGTTCCCTCAGCACTGTTCACTCAATTCGAACCATGATCCCTCGGCACTATTCACTCGATTCGGACCAAGTTCCCTCGGCACTGTTCACTCGATTCGCACCATGTTCCCTCAGCACTGTTCACTCGATTTGGACCATATTCCCTCGGCACTGTTCACTCGATTCACACCATGTCCCCTTGACACTGTTCAGCGATTAACACCATGTTCCCTCGGCTCTGTTTACTCGATTCACACAATGTTCCCTCGGCACCGTTCACTCGATTCACACCATGTTCCCTCGGCACTGTTCTCTCAATTCACACCATGTTCCCTCGGCAATGCTAACTCGATTCACACCATGTTACCTCGGCAATGCTCACTCAATTCACAGCATGTTCCCTCGGCAGTGCTCACTCACTTCACACCATGTTCCCTCCGCACTGCTCACTCGATTCACACCATGTTTCGTCGGCTCTGTTCACTCGATTCGCAGCGTGTTCCCTCGGCTCTCTTCACTCGATTCTCACCATGTTCCCTCAGCACAATTCACACGATTCGCACCGTATTCCCTCGGCTCTGTAAACTCGATTCACACCATGTTCCCTCGGCAATGTTCACTCAATTCGCACCATGTTCCCTCGGCAATGTTCACTCAATTCATATCATGTTCCCTCGGCATTGCCCACTCGATTCACACCATGTTCCCTCAGCACTGCTCACTCGATTCACACCATGTTCCCTCGGCACTCGTCACTCGATTCGCACCATGTTTCCTCGGAACTGCTCACTCGATTCGCACCATGTTCCCTCGGCAATGTTCACTCGATTCACACCTTGTTCCCTCGGCCTGTTCACTCGATTCGCTCCATATTCCCTTGCCTCTGTTTACTCGATTCACACCATGTTCCCTCGGCTCTGTTCACTCGATTCACACCATGTTCCCTCGGCTCTGCACACTCGATTCAGAGCATGTTCCCTCGGCACTGCTCTCTCGATTCGTACCGTGTTCCCTCGGCTCTGATCACTCGATTCGCACCGTGTTCCCTCGGCTCTCTTCAATCGATTCACACCATGTTCCCTCGGGACTATTCATTCGAATCGCACCGTGTTCCCTCGGCACTCTTCAATCGATTCACATCATGTTCCCTTTGCACTATTCACTCGATTCGAACCGTATTCCCTCGGCTCTGTTCACTCAATTCACACGATGTTCCCTCGGCACTGGTCACTCATTTCGCACCATGTTCCCTCGGCAATGTTCACTCAATTCGTAACATGTTCCCTCGGCATTGCCCACTCGATTCAGACCATGTTCCCTCAGCACTACTCACTCGATTCACACCATGTTACCTCGGCACTGTTCACTCGATTCGCACCATGTTCCCTCGGCTCTGTTCACTCGATTCACACCATGTTCCCTCGGCTCTGCTCACTCGATTCACACCACGTTCCCTCAGCAATGTTCACTCGATTCGCACCAAGTTCCCTCAGCTCTGTTCACTCGATTCGCACCGTGTTCCCTCGGCTCTGTTCACTCGATTCACACCCAGTTCCCTCGTCACTGTGCACTCGATTCGCACCATGCTCCCACGGCATTGCTAACTCGATTCACACCATGTTCCCTCAGCACTGTTCACTCAGTTCGCATCATGTTCCCTCGGCACTGTTCACTCAATTCATATCAGGTTCCCTCGGCATTGCCCACTCGATTCAGACCATGTTCCCTCAGCACTGCTCACTAGATTCACACCATGTTCCCTCGGCACTCTTCACTCGATTCGCAGCATGTTCCCTCGCCAATGTTCACTCGATTCACAACATGTTCCCTGGGCCTGTTCACTCGATTAGCAGCATGTTCCCTCGGCAATGTTCACTCGATTCACACCATGTTCCCTCGGCCTGTTCACTAAATTCGCTCCATATTCCCTCGGCTCTGTTCACTGGATTCGCACCATGTTCCCTCGGCTCTGTTCACTCGATTCAGACAATGCTCCCTCGGCACTGTTCACTCGATTCACACCATGTTCCCTCGGCTCTATTCACTCGATTCACACCATGTTCCCTCGACACTGTTCACTCGATTCACACCATATTCCCTCGGCACTGTTCACTCGATTCACACCATGTTCCCTCAGCAATGTTCACTCGATTCATACTATGTTCCCTCGGCACTGTTCACGCGATTCACCCCATGTTCCCTCGGCACTGGTCACTCATTTCGCAGCATGTTCCCTCGGCAATGTTCACTCAATTCGTATCATGTTCCCTCGGCATTGCCCACTCGATTCAGACCATGTTCCCTCGGCTCTGTTCACTTGAATCGCTCCATATTCCCTCGGCTCTGTTCACGCTATTTTCACCATGTTCCCTCGGCTCTGTTCACTCGAATCGCACCATGTTCCCTTGGCACTGTTCACTCGATTCCCACCATGTTCCCTCGGCTCTGTTCACTCAATTCTCACCATGTTCCCTCGACAATGCTCACTCGATTCGCACCATGTTCCCTCGGCTCTGATCACTCGATTCGCACCGTGTTCCCTCGGCTGTCTTCACTCGATTCACACCATGTTCCCTTTGCACTTTTCACTCGATTCGCACCGTGTTCCCTCGGCTCTGTTCACTCGATTCACACCATGTCCCCTCAGCACTGGTCACTCATTTCGCAGCATGTTCCCTCGGCAATGTTCACTCAATTCGTATCATGTTCCCTCGGCATTGCCCACTCGATTCAGACCATGTTCCCTCGGCTCTGTTCACTTGAATCGCTCCATATTCCCTCGGCTCTGTTCACGCTATTTTCACCATGTTCCCTCGGCTCTGTTAACTCGAATCGCACCATGTTCCCTTGGCACTGTTCACTCGATTCCCACCATGTTCCCTCGGCTCTGTTCACTCAATTCTCACCATGTTCCCTCGACAATGCTCACTCGATTCGCACCATGTTCCCTCGGCAGTGCTCACTCGATTCGTACCATGTTCCCTCGGCTCTGATCACTCGATTCGCACCGTGCTCCCTCGGCTCTCTTCACTCGATTCACACTATGTTCCCTCGGCACTGGTCACTCATTTCGCACCATGTTCCCTCGGCAATGTTCACTTAAATCATACCATGTTCCTCGGCATTGTTCACTCGACTCACACCATGTTCCCTCGGCTCTTTTCACTCGATTCACACCATGTTCCCTCAGCACTGTCCATTTGATTCACACCATGTTCCCTCAGCAATGCTCACTCGATTCATACTATGTTCCCTCGGCACTGTTCACACGATTCACACCATGTTCCCTCGGCACTGCTAACTCGATTCGCACCGTGTTCCCTCGCCTCTGTTCACTCGTTTCGCACCATGTTTCCTCGGAACTGCTCACTCGATTCAGACCATGTTCCCTCGGAACTGCTCACTCGATTCGCACCATGTTCCCTCGGCAATGTTCACTCGATTCACACCTTGTTCCCTCGGCGTGTTCACTCGATTCGCTCCATATTCCCTCGCCTCTGTTTACTCGATTCACACCATGTTCCCTCGGCTCTGTTCACTCGATTCACACCATGTTCCCTCGGCTCTGTTCACTTGATTCTCATCATGTTCCCTCGGCTCTGCTCACTCGATTCAGAGCATGTTCCCTCGGCACTGTTCACTCGATTCACACCATGTTCCCTCGGCACTGCTCACTCGATTCACACCATGTTCCCTCGGCACTGTTCACTCGATTCACACCATGTTCCCTCGGCTCTCTTCACTCGATTCACACAATGTTCCCTCGGCACTGTTCACTCAATTCGCACCATGTTCCCTCGGCAATGTTCATTCAATTCATATCATGTTCCCTCGGCATTGCCCACTCGATTCAGACCATGTTCCCTCAGCACTGTTCACTCGATTCACACCATGTTCCCTCGGCTCTCTTCACTCGATTCACACAATGTTCCCTCGGTTCTGTTCACTCGATTCGCACCATGTTCCCTCATCTCTGTTCACTCGATTCGCACCATGTTCCCTCAGCAATGCTCATGCGATTCGTACCATGTGCGCTCAGCATTTTTCACTCGATTCACACCATGTTTCCTCGGCACTGTTCACTCAATTCGCACCATGTTCCCTCGGCAATGTTCACTCAATTCATATCATGTTCCCTCGGCATTGCCCACTCGATTCACACCATGTTCCCTCAGCACTGCTCACTCGATTCACACCATGTTCCCTCGGCACTCTTCACTCGATTCGCACCATGTTACCTCGGAACTGCTCACTCGATTCAGACCATGTTCCCTCGGAACTGCTCACTCGATTCGCACCATGTTCCCTCGGCAATGTTCACTCGATTCACACCTTGTTCCCTCGGCGTGTTCACTCGATTCGCTCCATATTCCCTCGCCTCTGTTTACTCGATTCACACCATGTTCCCTCGGCTCTGTTCGCTCGATTCACACCATGTTCCCTCGGCTCTGTTCACTTGATTCTCATCATGTTCCCTCGGCTCTGCTCACTCGATTCAGAGCATGTTCCCTCGGCACTGTTCACTCGATTCACACCATGTTCCCTCGGCACTGTTCACTCGATTCACACCATGTTCCCTCGGCTCTCTTCACTCGATTCACACAATGTTCCCTCGGCACTGTTCACTCAATTCGCACCATGTTCCCTCGGCAATGTTCATTCAATTCATATCATGTTCCCTCGGCATTGCCCACTCGATTCAGACCATGTTCCCTCAGCACTGTTCACTCGATTCACACCATGTTCCCTCGGCTCTCTTCACTCGATTCACACAATGTTCCCTCGGTTCTGTTCACTCGATTCGCACCATGTTCCCTCATCTCTGTTCATTCGATTCGCACCATGTTCCCTCAGCAATGCTCATGCGATTCGTACCATGTTCGCACAGCATTTTTCACTCGATTCACACCATGTTCCCTCGGCTCTGTTCACTCAATTCATAACATGTTCCCTCGGCATTGTTCACTCGATTCACACCATGTTCCCTCGCCTCTTTTCACTCGATTCACACCATGTTCCCTCAGCACTGTTCACTCGATTCACACCATGTTACCTCGGCTCTGTTTGCTCGGTTCACACCATTTTCCCTCGGAACAGCTCACTCAATTCAAACCATGTTCCCTCGGAACTGGTCATTCGATTCGCACCATGTTCCCTCGGCAATGTTCACTCGATTCACACCATGTTCCCTCGGCTCTCTTCACTTGAATCGCTCCATATTCCCTCGGCTCTGTTCACTCTATTTTCACCATGTTCCCTCGGCTCTGTTCACTCGAATCACACCATGTTCCCTTGGCACTGTTCACTCCATTCCCAAAATGTTCCCTCGGCTCTGTTCAATCAATTCTCACCATGTTCCCTCGGCAATGCTCACTCGATTCGCACCATGTTCCCTCGGCACTGCTCACTCGATTCGTACCGTGTTCCCTCGGCTCTGATCACTCGAATCGCAACGTGTCACCTCGGCTCTCTTCACTCGGTTCACACCATGTTCCCTCGGCACTATTCACTCGAATCGCACCGTGTTCCCTCGGCTCTCTTCACTCGATTCACACCATGTTCCCTTTGCACTATTCACTCGATTCGCACCGTGTACCCTCGGCTCTGTTCACTCGATTCACACCATGTCCCCTCGGCACTGGTCACTCATTTCGCACCATGTTCCCTCGGCAATGTTCACTCAATTCGTATCATGTTCCCTCGGCATTGCCCACTCGATTCAGACCATGTTCCCTCGGCTCTGTTCACTTGAATCGCTCCATATTCCCTCGGCTCTGTTCACTCTATTTTCACCATGTTCCCTCGGCTCTGTTCACTCGAATCGCACCATGTTCCCTTGGCACTGTTCACTCGATTCCCACCATGTTCCCACGGCTCTGTTCACTCAATTCTCACCATGTTCCCTCGGCAATACTCACTCGATTCGCACCATGTTCCCTCGGCACTGCTCACTCGATTCGTACCGTGTTCCCTCGCCTCTGATCACTCGATTCGCACCGTGTTCCCTCGGCTCTATTCACTCGATTCACACCATGTTCCCTCGGCACTATTCACTCGATTCGCACTGTGTTCCCTCGGCTGTCTTCACTCGATTCACACCATGTTCCCTTTGCACTATTCACTCGATTCGCACCGTGTTCCCTCGGCTCTGTTCATTCGATTCACACCATGTCCCCTCGGCACTGGTCACTCATTTCGCAGCATGTTCCCTCGGCAATGTTCACTCAATTCGTATCATGTTCCCTCGGCATTGCCCACTCGATTCAGACCATGTTCCCTCGGCTCTGTTCACTTGAATCGCTCCATATTCCCTCGGCTCTGTTCACGCTATTTTCACCATGTTCCCTCGGCTCTGTTCACTCGAATCGCACCATGTTCCCTTGGCACTGTTCACTCGATTCCCACCATGTTCCCACGGCTCTGTTCACTCAATTCTCACCATGTTCCCTCGGCAATACTCACTCGATTCGCACCATGTTCCCTCGGCACTGCTCACTCGATTCGTACCGTGTTCCCTCGCCTCTGATCACTCGATTCGCACCGTGTTCCCTCGGCTCTCTTCACTCGATTCACACCATGTTCCCTCGGCACTATTCACTCGAATCGCACCGTGTTCCCTCGGCTGTCTTCACTCGATTCACACCATGTTCCCTTTGCACTATTCACTCGATTCGCACCGTGTTCCCTCGGCTCTGTTCATTCGATTCACACCATGTCCCCTCGGCACTGGTCACTCATTTCGCAGCATGTTCCCTCGGCAATGTTCACTCAATTCGTATCATGTTCCCTCGGCATTGCCCACTCGATTCAGACCATGTTCCCTCGGCTCTGTTCACTTGAATCGTTCCATATTCCCTCGGCTCTGTTCACGCTATTTTCACCATGTTCCCTCGGCTCTGTTCACTCGAATCGCACCATGTTCCCTTGGCACTGTTCACTCGATTCCCACCATGTTCCCTCGGCTCTGTTCATTCAATTCTCACCATGTTCCCTCGACAATGCTCACTCGATTCGCACCATGTTCCCTCGGCAGTGCTCACTCGATTCGTACCATGTTCGCTCGGCTCTGATCACTCGATTCGCACCGTGTTCCCTCGGCTCTCTTCACTCGATTCACACCATGTTCCCTCGGCACAATTCACTCGAATCGCACCGTGTTCCCTCGGCTCTCTTCACTCGATTCACACGATGTTCCCTCGGCACTGGTCACTCATTTCGCACCATGTTCCCTCGGCAATGTTCACTCAATTCATACCATGTTCCTCGGCATTGTTCACTCGACTCACACCATGTTCCCTTGTCTCTTTTCACTCGATTCACACCATGTTCCCTCAGCACTGTCCATTTGATTCACACCATGTTCTCTCAGCAATGCTCACTCGATTCATACTATGTTCCCTCGGCACTGTTCACACGATTCACACCATGTTCCCTCGGCACTGCTAACTCGATTCGCACCGTGTTCCCTCGCCTCTGTTCACTCGTTTCGCACCATGTTACCTCGGAACTGTTAACTCGATTCTAACCATGTTCCCTCAGCTCTGTTCACTCGATTCACACCATGTTCCCTCGGCTCTGCTCACTCGATTCACACCACGTTCCCTCAGCACTGTTCACTCAATTCGAACCATGATCCCTCGGCACTATTCACTCGATTCGCACCGTTCCCTCGGCACTGTTCACTCGATTCGGACCATGTTCCCTTGGCACTGTTCACTCGATTCGCACCATGTTCCCTCGGCAATGTTCACTCGATTTGGACCATATTCCCTCGGCACTGTTCACTCGATTCACACCATGACCCCTCGGCACTGCTCACTCGATTCGGACCATGTTCCCTTGGCTCTGTTCGTTCGATTCACACCATGTTCCCTCGGCACTGTTTACTCAATTCGCACCATGTTCCCTCGGCACTGTTCACTCGATTCGCACCATGTTCCCTCGGCACTGTTTACTCAATTCGCACCATGTTCCCTTGGCACTGTTCACTCGATTCGGACCATGTTCCCTTCGCACTGCTCACTCGACTCGCACCATGTTCCCTCGGCACTGTTAACTCGATTCGGACCATGTTACCTCGGCACTGTTCACTCGATTCGCACCATGTTCCCTCGGCACTGTTCACTCGATTTGCACCATTTTCCCACGGCGTTGTTCACTCGATTCACACCATGTCCCCTTGACACTGTTCACTCGATTCACACCATGTTCCCTCGGCTCTGTTTACTCGATTCACACAATGTTCCCTCGGCACCGTTCACTCGATTCACACCATGTTCCCTCGGCACTGTTCTCTCGATTCACACCATGTTCCCTCGGCAATGCTAACTCGATTCACACCATGTTACCTCGGCAATGCTCACTCAATTCACAGCATGTTCCCTCGGCAGTGCTCACTCACTTCACACCATGTTCCCTCCGCACTGCTCACTCGATTCACACCATGTTTCGTCGGCTCTGTTCACTCGATTCGAACCGTGTTCCCTCGGCTCTCTTCACTCGATTCTCACCATGTTCCCTCAGCACAATTCACACGATTCGCACCGTATTCCCTCGGCTCTGTTCACTCGATTCACACCATGTTCCCTCGGCACTGTTCACTCAATTCGCACTATGTTCCCTCGGCATTGCCCACTCGATTCAGACCATGTTCCCTCAGCACTGCTCACTCAATTCACACCATGTTCCCTCGGCACTCTTCACTCGATTCGCACCATGTTTCCTCGGAACAACTCACTCGATTCAGACCATGTTCCCTCGGAACTGTTCACTCAATTCGCACCATGTTCCCTCGGCACTGTTCACTCAATTCGCACTATGTTCCCTCGGCATTGCCCACTCGATTCAGACCATGTTCCCTCAGCACTGCTCACTCAATTCACACCATGTTCCCTCGGCACTCTTCACTCGATCGGCACCATGTTTCCTCGGAACAACTCACTCGATTCAGACCATGTTCCCTCGGAACTGCTCACTCGATTCGCACCATGTTCCCTCGGCAATGTTCACTCGATTCACACCTTGTTCCCTCGGCCTGATCACTCGATTCGCTCCATATTCCCTCGCCTCTGTTTACTCGATTCACACCATGTTGCCTCGGCTCTGTTCACTCGATTCACACAATGTTCCCTCGGCTCTGATCACTTGATTCTCATCATGTTCCCTCGGCTCTGCTCACTCGATTCAGAGCATGTTCCCTCGGCACTGTTCACTCGATTCACACCATGTTCCCTCGGCTCTCTTCACTCGATTCACACAATGTTCCCTCGGTTCTGTTCACTCGATTCGCACCATGTTCCCTCATCTCTGTTCACTCGATTCGCACCATGTGCCCTCGGCAATGCTCACGCGATTCGTACCATGTTCCCTCAGCAATTTTCACTCGATTCACACCATGTTCACTCGGCTCTGTTCACTCAATTCATAACATGTTCCCTCGGCATTGTTCACTCGATTCACACCATGTTCCCTCGCCTCTTTTCTCTCGATTCACACCATGTTCCCTCAGCACTGTTCACTCGATTCACACCATGTCCCCTCGGCACTGGTCACTCATTTCGCAGCATGTTCCCTCGGCAATGTTCTCTCAATTCGTATCATGTTCCCTCGGCATTGCCCACTCGATTCAGACCGTGTTCCCTCGGCTCTGTTCACTTGAATCGCTCCATATTCCCTCTGCTCTGTTCACTCTATTTTCACCATGTTCCCTCGGCTCTGTTCACTCGAATCGCACCAGGTTCCCTTGGCACTGTTCACTCGATTCCCACCATGTTCCCTCGGCAATGTTCACTCAATTCATACCATGTTCCTCGGCATTGTTCACTCGACTCACACCATGTTCCCTCGCCTCTGTTCACTCGTTTCGCACCATGTTACCTCGGAACTGTTAACTCGATTCTCATCATGTTCCCTCGGCTCTGTTCACTCGATTCACACCATGTTCCCTCGGCTCTGCTCACTCGATTCACACCACGTTCCCTCAGCACTGTTCACTCAATTCGAACCATGATCCCTCGGCACTATTCACTCGATTCGGACCAAGTTCCCTCGGCACTGTTCACTCGATTCGCACCATGTTCCCTCAGCACTGTTCACTCGATTTGGACCATATTCCCTCGGCACTGTTCACTCGATTCACACCATGTCCCCTTGACACTGTTCAGCGATTAACACCATGTTCCCTCGGCTCTGTTTACTCGATTCACACAATGTTCCCTCGGCACCGTTCACTCGATTCACACCATGTTCCCTCGGCACTGTTCTCTCAATTCACACCATGTTCCCTCGGCAATGCTAACTCGATTCACACCATGTTACCTCGGCAATGCTCACTCAATTCACAGCATGTTCCCTCGGCAGTGCTCACTCACTTCACACCATGTTCCCTCCGCACTGCTCACTCGATTCACACCATGTTTCGTCGGCTCTGTTCACTCGATTCGCACCGTGTTCCCTCGGCTCTCTTCACTCGATTCTCACCATGTTCCCTCAGCACAATTCACACGATTCGCACCGTATTCCCTCGGCTCTGTAAACTCGATTCACACCATGTTCCCTCGGCAATGTTCACTCAATTCGCACCATGTTCCCTCGGCAATGTTCACTCAATTCATATCATGTTCCCTCGGCATTGCCCACTCGATTCACACCATGTTCCCTCAGCACTGCTCACTCGATTCACACCATGTTCCCTCGGCACTCTTCACTCGATTCGCACCATGTTTCCTCGGAACTGCTCACTCGATTCGCACCATGTTCCCTCGGCAATGTTCACTCGATTCACACCTTGTTCCCTCGGCCTGTTCACTCGATTCGCTCCATATTCCCTTGCCTCTGTTTACTCGATTCACACCATGTTCCCTCGGCTCTGTTCACTCGATTCACACCATGTTCCCTCGGCTCTGCACACTCGATTCAGAGCATGTTCCCTCGGCACTGTTCACTCGATTCACACCATGTTCCCTCGGCTCTCTTCACTCGATTCACACAATGTTCCCTCGCCTCTTTTCACTCGATTCACACCATGTTCCCTCAGCACTGTTCACTCGATTCACACCATGTTACCTCGCCTCTTTTCACTCGATTCACACCATGTTCCCTCGGCATTGTTCACTCGATTCACACCATGTTCCCTCGCCTCTTTTCACTCGATTCACACCATGTTCCCTCAGCACTGTTCACTTAATTCACACCATGTTCCCTCGGCTCTGTTTGCTCGGTTCACACCATGTTCCCTCGGAACAGCTTTCTCGATTCAAACCATGTTCCCTCGGAACTGGTCATTCGATTCGGACCATGTTCCCTCGGCACTGTTCACTCGATTCGCACCATGTTCCCTCAGCACTGTTCACTCGATTTGGACCATATTCCCTCGGCACTGTTCACTCGATTCACACCATGACCCCTCGGCACTGTTCACTCGATTCGGACCATGATCCCTCGGCTCTGTTCACTCGATTCACACCATGTCCCCTGGGCACTGGTCACTCATTTCGCAGCATGTTCCCTCGGCAATGTTCACTCAATTCGTATCATGTTCCCTCGGCATTGCCCACTCGATTCAGACCATGTTCCCTCGGATCTGTTCGCTTGAATCGCTCCATATTCCCTCGGCTCTGTTCACTCTATTTTCACCATGTTCCCTCGGCTCTGTTCACTCGAATCGCACCATGTTCCCTTGGCACTGTTCACTCGATTCCCACCATGTTCCCTCGGCTCTGTTCACTCAATTCTCACCATGTTCCCTCAGCACTGTTCACTCGATTCACACCATGTTCCCTTGGCACTGTTCACTCGATTCACACCATGTTCCCTCGGCAATGTTCACTCAATTCATACCATGTTCCTCGGCATTGTTCACTCGACTCACACCATGTTCTCTCGGCTCTTTTCACTCGATTCACACCATGTTCCCTCGGCTCTGTTCACTCGATTCACACCATGTTCCCTCGGCAATGCTCACTCGATTCATACTATGTTCCCTCGGCACTGTTCACGCGATTCACAAAATGTTCCCTCGGCACTGCTAACTCGATTCGCACCGTGTTCCCTCGCCTCTGTTCACGCGTTTCGCACCATGTTACCTCGGAACTGTTAACTCGATTCACACCATGTTCCCTCGGCTCTGTTCACTCGATTCACACCATGTTCCCTCGGCTCTGCTCACTCGATTCGCACCATGTTCCCTCGGCTCTGTTCACTTGATTCGCACCATGTTCCCTCGGCACTGTTCACTTGATTCGCACCATGTTCCCTCGGCACTGTTCACTAGATTCGCTCCATGTTCCCTCGGCACTGTTCACTCGATTCGCACCATGTTCCCTCGGCACTGTTCACTCGATTTGGACCATGTTCCCTTGGCTCTGTTCGTTCGATTCACACCATGTTCCCTCGGCACTGTTCACTCGATTCGCACCATGTTCCCTCGGCACTGTTTACTCAATTCGCACCGTGTTCCCTCGGCTCTGCACACTCGATTCAGAGCATTTTCCCTCGGCACTGTTCACTCGATTCACACCATGTTCCCTCGGCTCTCTTCACTCGATTCACACAATGTTCCCTCGGTTCTGTTCACTCGATTCGCACCATGTTCCCTCATCTCTGTTCACTCGATTCGCACCATGTTCCCTCGGCAATGCTCACGCGATTCGTACCATGTTCCCTCAGCATTTTTCACTCGATTCACACCATGTTCCCTCGGCTCTGTTCACTCAATTCATAACATGTTCCCTCGGCATTGTTCACTCGATTCACACCATGTTCCCTCGCCTCTTTTCACTCGATTCACACCATGTCCCCTTGACACTGTTCAGCGATTCACACCATGTTCCCTCGGCTCTGTTTACCCGATTCACACAATGTTCCCTCGGCACCGTTCACTCGATTCACACCATGTTCCCTCGGCACTGTTCTCTCAATTCACACAATGTTCCCTCGGCAATGCTAACTCGATTCACACCATGTTACCTCAGCAATGCTCACTCAATTCACAGCATGTTCCCTCGGCAGTGCTCACTCACTTCACACCATGTTCCCTCGGCAATGCTCAGTCGATTCGCACCATGTTCCCTCGGCACTGCTCACTCGATTCATACCGTGTTCGCTCGGCTCTGATCACTCGATTCGCACGATGTTCCCTCGGCTCTCTTCACTCGATTCGCAATGATGTTCCCTCGGCACTATTCACTCGAATCGCACCGTGTTCCCTCGGCTCTCTTCACTCGATTCACACCATGTTCCCTTTGCACTATTCACTCGATTCGCACCGTGTTCCCTCGGCTCTGTTCACTCGATTCACACGATGTCCCCTCGGCACTGGTCACTCATTTCGCAGCATGTTCCCTCGGCAATGTTCACTCAATTCGTATCATGTTCCCTCGGCATTGCCCACTCGATTCAGACCATGTTCCCTCGGCTCTGTTCACTTGAATCGCTCCATATTCCCTCGGCTCTGTTCACTCTATTTTCACCATGTTCCCTCGGCTCTGTTCACTCGAATCGCACCATGTTCCCTTGTCACTGTTCACTCGATTCCCACCATGTTCCCTCGGCTCTGCTTACTCGATTCACACAATGTTCCCTCGGCACCGTTCACTCGATTCACACTGTGTTCCCTCGGCACTGTTCTCTCGATTCACACCATGTTCCCTCAGCAATGCTAACTCGATTCACACCATGTTACCTCGGCAATGCTCACTCAATTCACAGCATGTTCCCTCGGCAGTGCTCACTCACTTCACACCATGTTCCCTCCGCACTGCTCACTCGATTCACACCATGTTACGTCGGCTCTGTTCACTCGATTCGCACCGTGTTCCCTCGGCTCTCTTCACTCGATTCTCACCATGTTCCCTCAGCACAATTCACACGATTCGCACCGTATTCCCTCGGCTCTTTTCACTCGATTCACACCATGTTCCCTCTGCACTGTTCACTCAATTCGCACCATGTTCCCTCGGCAATGTTCACTCAATTCATATCATGTTCCCTCGGCATTGCCCACTCGATTCACACCATGTTCCCTCAGCACTGCTCACTCGATTCACACCATGTTCCCTCGGCACTCTTCACTCGATTCGCACCATGTTTCCTCGGAACTGCTCACTCGATTCACACCATGTTCCCTCGCCTCTTTTCACTCGATTCACACCATGTTCCCTCAGCACTGTTCACTTAATTCACACCATGTTCCCTCGGCTCTGTTTGCTCGGTTCACACCATGTTCCCTCGGAACAGCTCACTCGATTCAAACCATGTTCCCTCGGAACTGGTCATTCGACTCGCACCATGTTCCCTCGGCTCTGTTCACTTGAATCGCTCCATATTCCCTCGGCTCTGTTCACTCGATTCCCACCATGTTCCCTCGGCAATGCTCACTCGATTCGCACCATGTTCCCTCGGCACTGCTCACTCGATTCATACCGTGTTCCCTCGGCTCTGATCACTCGATTCGCACCATGTTCCCTCGGCTCTCTTCACTCGAGTCACATGATGTTCCCTCGGCACTATTAACTCGAATCGCACCGTGTTCCCTCGGCTCTCTTCACTCGATTCACACCATGTTCCCTTTGCACTATTCACTCGATTCGCACCGTGTTCCCTCGGCTCTGTTCACTCGATTCACACGATGTCCCCTCGGCACTGGTCACTCATTTCGCAGCATGTTCCCTCGGCAATGTTCTCTCAATTCGTATCATGTTCCCTCGCCATTGCCCACTCGATTCAGACCATGTTCCCTCGGCTCTGTTCACTTGAATCGCTCCATATTCCCTCGGCTCTGACACTCTATTTTCACAATGTTCCCTCGGCTCTGTTCACTCCAATCGCACCATGTTCCCTTGGCACTGTTCACTCGATTCCCACCATGTTCCCTCGGCTCTGTTCACTCAATTCTCACCATGTTCCCTCGGCAATGCTCACTCGATTCGCACCATGTTCCCTCGGCACTGCTCACTCGATTTGTACCGTGTTCCCTCAGCTCTGATCACTCGATTCGCACCGTGTTCCCTCGGCTCTCTTCACTCGATTCACACCATGTTCCCTCGGCACTATTCACTCGAATCGTACCGTGTTCCCTCGGCTCTCTTCACTCGATTCACACCATGTTCCCTTTGCACTATTCACTCGATTCGCACCGTGTTCCCGCGGCTCTGTTCACTCGATTCACACGATGTTCCCTCGGCACTGGTCACTCATTTCGCACCATGTTCCCTCGGCAATGTTCACTCAATTCGTACCATGTTCCTCGGCATTGTTCACTCGACTCACACCATGTTCCCTCGGCTCTTTTCACTCGATTCACACCATGTTCCCTCAGCACTGTCCATTTGATTCACACCATGTTCCCTCGGCAATGATCACTCGATTCATACTATGTTCCCTCGGCACTGTTCACGCGATTCACACCATGTTCCCTCGGCACTGCTAACTCGATTCGCACCGTGATCCCTCGCCTCTGTTCACTCGTTTCGCACCATGTTACCTCGGAACTGTTAACTCGATTCACACCATGTTCCCTCGGCTCTGTTCACTCGATTCACACCATGTTCCCTCGGCTCTGCTCACTCGATTCACACCACGTTCCCTCAGCACTGTTCACTCAATTCGAACCATGATCCCTCGGCACTATTCACACGATTCGCACCGTTCCCTCGGCACTGTTCACTCGATTCGGACCATGTTCCCTCGGCACTGTTCACTCGATTCGCACCATGTTCCCTCAGCACTGTTCACTCGATATGGACCATATTCCCACGGCGTTGTTCACTCGATTCACACCATGTCCCCTTGACACTGTTCACTCGATTCACACCATGTTCCCTCGGCACTGCTCACTCGATTCACACCATGTTCCCTCGGCATTGTTCACTCGATTCACACCATGTTCCCTCGGCTCTCTTCACTCGATTCACACAATGTTCCCTCGGCACTGTTCACTCAATTCGCACCATGTTCCCCCGGCAATGTTCATTCAATTCATATCATGTTCCCTCGGCATTGCCCACTCGATTCAGACCATGTTCCCTCAGCACTGTTCACTCGATTCACACCATGTTCCCTCAGCTCTCTTCACTCGATTCACACAATGTTCCCTCGGTTCTGTTCACTCGATTCGCACCATGTTCCCTCATCTCTGTTC
Organism: Carcharodon carcharias; assembly: GCF_017639515.1. Lineage (NCBI taxonomy): Eukaryota > Metazoa > Chordata > Chondrichthyes > Lamniformes > Lamnidae > Carcharodon > Carcharodon carcharias. The sequence continues at coordinate 100,409,077 of NC_054476.1, forward strand.
ACTCGATTCGCACCATGTTCTCTCGGCAATGCTCACGCGATTCGTACCATGTTCCCTCAGCATTTTTCACTCGATTCACACCATGTTCCCTCGGCTCTGTTCACTCAATTCATAACATGTTCCCTCGGCATTGTTCACTCGATCACACCATGTTCCCTCGCCTCTTTTCACTCGATTCACTCCATGTTCCCTCAGCACTGTTCACTCGATTCACACCATGTTCCCTCGGCTCTGTTTGCTCGGTTCACACCATGTTCCCTCGGAACAGCTCACTCGATTCAAACCATGTTCCCTCGGAACTGGTCATTCGATTCGCACCATGTTCCCTCGGCAATGTTCACTCGATTCACACCATGTTCCCTCGGCTCTGTTCACTTGAATCGCTCCATATTCCCTCGGCTCTGTTCACTCTATTTTCACCATGTTCCCTCGGCTCTGTTCACTCGAATCGCACCATGTTCCCTTGGCACTGTTCACTCAATTCTCACCATGTTCCCTCGGCAATGCTCACTCGATTCACACCATGTTCCCTCGGCACTGCTCACTCGATTCGTACCGTGTTCCCTCGGCTCTGATCACTCGATTCGCACCGTGTTCCCTCGGCTCTCTTCACTCGATTCACACCATGTTCCCTTTGCACTATTCACTCGATTCGCACCGTGTTCCCTCGGCTCTGTTCACTCGATTCACACGATGTCCCCTCGGCACTGGTCACTCATTTCGCAGCATGTTCCCTCGGCAATGTTCACTCAATTCGTATCATGTTCCCTCGGCATTGCTCACTCGATTCAGACCGTGTTCCCTCGGCTCTGTTCACTTGAATCGCTCCATATTCCCTCGGCTCTGTTCACTCTATTTTCACCATGTTCCCTCGGCTCTGTTCACTCGAATCGCACCAGGTTCCCTTGGCACTGTTCACTCGATTCCCACCATGTTCCCTCGGCAATGTTCACTCAATTCATACCATGTTCCTCGGCATTGTTCACTCGACTCACACCATGTTCCCTCACCTCTGTTCACTCGTTTCGCACCATGTTACCTCGGAACTGTTAACTCGATTCACACCATGTTCCCTCGGCTCTGTTCACTCGATTCACACCATGTTCCCTCGGCTCTGCTCACTCGATTCACACCACGTTCCCTCAGCACTGTTCACTCAATTCGAACCATGATCCCTCGGCACTATTCACTCGATTCGGACCATGTTCCCTCGGTACTGTTCACTCGATTCGCACCATGTTCCCTCAGCACTGTTCACACGATTTGGACCACATTCCCTCGGCACTGTTCACTCGATTCACACCATGACCCCTCGGCACTGTTCACTCGATTCGCACCATGTTCCCGTTGCACTATTCACTCGATTCGCACCGTGTTCCCTCGGCTCTCTTCACTCGATTCACACCATGTCCCCTCGGCACTGGTCACTCATTTCGCAGCATGTTCCCTCGGCAATGTTCTCTCAATTCGTATCATGTTCCCTCGGCATTGCCCACTCGATTCAGACCGTGTTCCCTCGGCTCTGTTCACTTGAATCGCTCCATATTCCCTCGGCTCTGTTCACTCTATTTTCACCATGTTCCCTCGGCTCTGTTCACTCGAATCGCACCAGGTTCCCTTGGCACTGTTCACTCGATTCCCACCATGTTCCCTCGGCAATGTTCACTCAATTCATACCATGTTCCTCGGCATTGTTCACTCGACTCACACCATGTTCCCTCGCCTCTGTTCACTCGTTTCGCACCATGTTACCTCGGAACTGTTAACTCGATTCTCACCATGTTCCCTCGGCTCTGTTCACTCGATTCACACCATGTTCCCTCGGCTCTGCTCACTCGATTCACACCACGTTCCCTCAGCACTGTTCACTCAATTCGAACCATGATCCCTCGGCACTATTCACTCGATTCAGACCATGTTCCCTCGGCACTGTTCACTCGATTCGCACCATGTTCCCTCGGCACTGTTCACTCGATTTGGACCATATTCCCTCGGCACTGTTCACTCGATTCACACCATATCCCCTTGACACTGTTCAGCGATTAACACCATGTTCCCTCGGCTCTGTTTACTCGATTCACACAATGTTCCCTCGGCACCGTTCACTCGATTCACACCATGTTCCCTCGGCACTGTTCTCTCAATTCACACCATGTTCCCTCGGCAATGCTAACTCGATTCACACCATGTTACCTCGGCAATGCTCACTCAATTCGCACCATGTTCCCTCGGCAATGTTCACTCAATTCATATCATGTTCCCTCGGCATTGCCCACTCGATTCACACCATGTTCCGTCAGCACTGATCACTCGATTCACACCATGTTCCCTCGGCACTCTTCACTCGATTCGCACCATGTTTCCTCGGAACTGCTCACTCGATTCGCACCACGTTCCCTCGGCAATGTTCACTCGATTCACACCTTGTTCCCTCGGCCTGTTCACTCGATTCGCTCCATATTCCCTTGCCTCTGTTTACTCGATTCACACCATGTTCCCTCGGCTCTGTTCACTCGATTCACACCATGTTCCCTCGGCTCTGCACACTCGATTCAGAGCATGTTCCCTCGGCACTGTTCACTCGATTCACACCATGTTCCCTCGGCTCTCTTCACTCGATTCACACAATGTTCCCTCGGTTCTGTTCACTCGATTCGCACCATGTTCCCTCATCTCTGTTCACTCGATTCGCACCATGTTCCCTCGGCAATGCTCACGCGATTCGTACCATGTTCCCTCAGCATTTTTCACTCGATTCACACCATGTTCCCTCGGCTCTGTTCACTCAATTCATAACATGTTCCCTCGGCATTGTTCACTCGATTCACACCATGTTCCCTCGCCTCTTTTCACTCGATTCACACCATGTTCCCTCGGCTCTGTTTGCTCGGTTCACACCATGTTCCCTCGGAACAGCTTTCTCGATTCAAACCATGTTCCCTCGGAACTGGTCATTCGATTCGCACCATGTTCCCTCGGCAATGTTCACTCAATTCGAACCATGATCCCTCGACACTATTCACTCGATTCGCACCGTTCCCTTGGCACTGTTCACTCGATTCGGACCATGTTCCCTCGGCACTGTTCACTCGATTCGCACCATGTTCCCTCAGCACTGTTCACTCGATTTGGACCATATTCCCTCGGCACTGTTCACTCGATTCACACCATGACCCCTCGGCACTGTTCACTCGATTCGGACCATGATCCCTCGGCTCTGTTCACTCGATTCACACCATGTCCCCTCGGCACTGGTCACTCATTTCGCACCATGTTCCCTCGGCAATGTTCACTCAATTCGTATCATGTTCCCTCGGCATTGCCCACTCGATTCAGACCATGTTCCCTCGGCTCTGTTCACTTGAATCGCTCCATATTCCCTCGGCTCTGTTCACTCTATTTTCACCATGTTCCCTCGGCTCTGTTCACTCGATTCGCACCATGTTCCCTCGGCACTGTTCACTCGATTCCCACCATGTTCCCTCGGCTCTGTTCACTCAATTCTCACCATGCTCCCTCAGCACTGTTCACTCGATTCGCACCATGTTCCCTCGGCACTGTTCACTCGATTCCCACCATGTTCCCTCGGCTCTGTTCACTCAATTCTCACCATGTTCCCTCGGCACTGTTCACTCGATTCACACCATGTTCCCTCGGCTCTCTTCACTCGATTCACACGATGTTCCCTCGGCACTGTTCACTCGATTCACACCATGTTCCCTCGGCAATGTTCACTCAATTCATACCATGTTCCTCGGCATTGTTCACTCGACTCACACCATGTTCTCTCGGCTCTTTTCACTCGATTCACACCATGTTCCCTCGGCTCTGTTCACTCGATTCACACCATGTTCCCTCGGCAATGCTCACTCGATTCATACTATGTTCCCTCGGCACTGTTCACGCGATTCACAAAATGTTCCCTCGGCACTGCTAACTCGATTCGCACCGTGTTCCCTCGCCTCTGTTCACGCGTTTCGCACCATGTTACCTCGGAACTGTTAACTCGATTCACACCATGTTCCCTCGGCTCTGTTCACTCGATTCACACCATGTTCCCTCGGCTCTGTTCACTCGATTCGCACCGTTCCCTTGGCACTGTTCACTCGATTCGCACCATGTTCCCTCGGCTCTGTTGACTTGATTCGCACCATGTTCCCTCGGCTCTGTTCACTCGATTCGCACCATGTTCCCTCGGCTCTGTTCACTCGATTCACACCATGTTCCCTCGGCTCTGTTCACTCGATTCGCACCATGTTCCCTCGGCTCTGTTCACTTGATTCGCACCATGTTCCCTCGGCACTGTTCACTAGATTCGCTCCATGTTCCCTCGGCACTGTTCACTCGATTCGCACCATGTTCCCTCGGCACTGTTCACTCGATTTGGACCATGTTCCCTTGGCTCTGTTCGTTCGATTCACACCATGTTCCCTCGGCACTGTTCACTCGATTCGCACCATGTTCCCTCGGCACTGTTTACTCAATTCGCACCGTGTTCCCTCGGCTCTGCACACTCGATTCCCAGCATTTTCCCTCGGCACTGTTCACTCGATTCACACCATGTTCCCTCGGCTCTCTTCACTCGATTCACACAATGTTCCCTCGGCTCTGTTCACTCGATTCGCACCATGTTCCCTCATCTCTGTTCACTCGATTCGCACCATGTTCCCTCGGCAATGCTCACGCGATTCGTACCATGTTCCCTCAGCATTTTTCACTCGATTCACACCATGTTCCCTCGGCTCTGTTCACTCAATTCATAACATGTTCCCTCGGCATTGTTCACTCGATTCACACCATGTTCCCTCGCCTCTTTTCACTCGATTCACACCATGTCCCCTTGACACTGTTCAGCGATTCACACCATGTTCCCTCGGCTCTGTTTACTCGATTCACACAATGTTCCCTCGGCTCTGTTTACTCGATTCACACCATGTTCCCTCGGCACTGTTCTCTCAATTCACACAATGTTCCCTCGGCAATGCTAACTCGATTCACACCATGTTACCTCGGCAATGCTCACTCAATTCACAGCATGTTCCCTCGGCAGTGCTCACTCACTTCACACCATGTTCCCTCAGCAATGCTCAGTCGATTCGCACCATGTTCCCTCGGCACTGCTCACTCGATTCATACCGTGTTCGCTCGGCTCTGATCACTCGATTCGCACGATGTTCCCTCGGCTCTCTTCACTCGATTCACAATGATGTTCCCTCGGCACTATTCACTCGAATCGCACCGTGTTCCCTCGGCTCTCTTCACTCGATTCACACCATGTTCCCTTTGCACTATTCACTCGATTCGCACCGTGTTCCCTCGGCTCTGTTCACTCGATTCACACGATGTCCCCTCGGCACTGGTCACTCATTTCGCAGCATGTTCCCTCGGCAATGTTCACTCAATTCGTATCATGTTCCCTCGGCATTGCCCACTCGATTCAGACCATGTTCCCTCGGCTCTGTTCACTTGAATCGCTCCATATTCCCTCGGCTCTGTTCACTCTATTTTCACCATGTTCCCTCGGCTCTGTTCACTCGAATCGCACCATGTTCCCTTGGCACTGTTCACTCGATTCCCACCATGTTCCCTCGGCTCTGTTCACTCAATTCTCACCATGTTCCCTCGGCAATGCACACTCGATTAGCACCATGTTCGCTCGGCACTGCTCACTCGATTCGTACCGTGTTCCCTCGGCTCTGATCACTCGATTCGCACCATGTTCCCTCGGCTCTCTTCACTCGATTCACACCATGTTCCCTCGGCACTGTTCACTCGAATCGCACCGTGTTCCCTCTGCCCTCTTCACTCGATTCACACCATGTTCCCTTTGCACTATTCACTCGATTCGCACCGTGTTCCCTCGGCTCTGTTCACTCGATTCACACGATGTCCCCTCGGCACTGGTCACTCATTTCGCAGCATGTTCCCTCGGCAATGTTCACTCATTTCGTATCATGTTCCCTCGGCATTGCCCACTCGATTCAGACTATGTTCCCTCGGCTCTGTTCACTTGATTCGCTCCATATTCCCTCGGCTCTGTTCACTCTATTTTCACCAAGTTCCCTCGGCTCTGTTCACTCGAATCGCACCATGTTCCCTTGGCACTGTTCACTCGATTCCCACCATGTTCCCTCGGCTCTGTTCACTCAATTCTCACCATGTTCCCTCAGCAATGCTCACTCGATTCGCACCATGTTCCCTCGGCACTGCTCACTCGATTCGTACCGTGTTCCCTCGGATCTGATCACTCGATTCGCACCGTGTTCCCTCGGCTCTCTTCACTCGATTCACACCATGTTCCCTTTGCACTATTCACTCGATTCGCACCGTGTGCCCTCGGCTCTCTTCACTCGATTCACACCATGTTCCCTTTGCACTATTCACTCATTTCGCACCATGTTCCCTCGGCAATGTTCACTCAATTCGTACCATGTTCCTCGGCATTGTTCACTCGACTCACACCATGTTCCCTCGGCTCTTTTCACTCGATTCGCACCATGTTCCCTCAGCACTGTCCATTTGATTCACACCATGTTCCCTCGGCAATGCTCACTCGATTCATACTATGTTCCCTCGGCACTGTTCACGCGATTCACACCATGTTCCCTCGGCACTGTTAACTCGATTCGCACCGTGTTCCCTCGCCTCTGTTCACTCGTTTCGCACCATGTTACCTCGGAACTGTTAACTCGATTCACACCATGTTCCCTCGGCTCTGTTCACTCGATTCACACCATGTTCCCTCGGCTCTGCTCACTCGATTCACACCACGTATCCTCAGCACTGTTCACTCGATTCGAACCATGATCCCTCGGCACTATTCACTCGATTCGCACCATTCCCTTGGCACTGTTCACTCGATTCGGACCATGTTCCCTCGGCACTGTTCACTCGATTCGCACCACGTTCCCTCAGCACTGTTCACTCGATTTGGACCATGTTACCTCGGAACTGTTAACTCGATTCTCACCATGTTCCCTCGGCTCTGTTCACTCGATTCACACCATGTTCCCTCGGCTCTGCTCACTCGATTCACACCACGTTCCCTCAGCACTGTTCACTCAATTCGAACCATGATCCCTCGGCACTATTCACTCGATTCAGACCATGTTCCCTCGGCACTGTTCACTCGATTCGCACCATGTTCCCTCGGCACTGTTCACTCGATTTGGACCATATTCCCTCGGCACTGTTCACTCGATTCACACCATATCCCCTTGACACTGTTCAGCGATTAACACCATGTTCCCTCGGCTCTGTTTACTCGATTCACACAATGTTCCCTCGGCACCGTTCACTCGATTCACACCATGTTCCCTCGGCACTGTTCTCTCAATTCACACCATGTTCCCTCGGCAATGCTAACTCGATTCACACCATGTTACCTCGGCAATGCTCACTCAATTCGCACCATGTTCCCTCGGCAATGTTCACTCAATTCATATCATGTTCCCTCGGCATTGCCCACTCGATTCACACCATGTTCCGTCAGCACTGATCACTCGATTCACACCATGTTCCCTCGGCACTCTTCACTCGATTCGCACCATGTTTCCTCGGAACTGCTCACTCGATTCGCACCACGTTCCCTCGGCAATGTTCACTCGATTCACACCTTGTTCCCTCGGCCTGTTCACTCGATTCGCTCCATATTCCCTTGCCTCTGTTTACTCGATTCACACCATGTTCCCTCGGCTCTGTTCACTCGATTCACACCATGTTCCCTCGGCTCTGCACACTCGATTCAGAGCATGTTCCCTCGGCACTGTTCACTCGATTCACACCATGTTCCCTCGGCTCTCTTCACTCGATTCACACAATGTTCCCTCGGTTCTGTTCACTCGATTCGCACCATGTTCCCTCATCTCTGTTCACTCGATTCGCACCATGTTCCCTCGGCAATGCTCACGCGATTCGTACCATGTTCCCTCAGCATTTTTCACTCGATTCACACCATGTTCCCTCGGCTCTGTTCACTCAATTCATAACATGTTCCCTCGGCATTGTTCACTCGATTCACACCATGTTCCCTCGCCTCTTTTCACTCGATTCACACCATGTTCCCTCGGCTCTGTTTGCTCGGTTCACACCATGTTCCCTCGGAACAGCTTTCTCGATTCAAACCATGTTCCCTCGGAACTGGTCATTCGATTCGCACCATGTTCCCTCGGCAATGTTCACTCAATTCGAACCATGATCCCTCGACACTATTCACTCGATTCGCACCGTTCCCTTGGCACTGTTCACTCGATTCGGACCATGTTCCCTCGGCACTGTTCACTCGATTCGCACCATGTTCCCTCAGCACTGTTCACTCGATTTGGACCATATTCCCTCGGCACTGTTCACTCGATTCACACCATGACCCCTCGGCACTGTTCACTCGATTCGGACCATGATCCCTCGGCTCTGTTCACTCGATTCACACCATGTCCCCTCGGCACTGGTCACTCATTTCGCACCATGTTCCCTCGGCAATGTTCACTCAATTCGTATCATGTTCCCTCGGCATTGCCCACTCGATTCAGACCATGTTCCCTCGGCTCTGTTCACTTGAATCGCTCCATATTCCCTCGGCTCTGTTCACTCTATTTTCACCATGTTCCCTCGGCTCTGTTCACTCGATTCGCACCATGTTCCCTCGGCACTGTTCACTCGATTCCCACCATGTTCCCTCGGCTCTGTTCACTCAATTCTCACCATGCTCCCTCAGCACTGTTCACTCGATTCGCACCATGTTCCCTCGGCACTGTTCACTCGATTCCCACCATGTTCCCTCGGCTCTGTTCACTCAATTCTCACCATGTTCCCTCGGCACTGTTCACTCGATTCACACCATGTTCCCTCGGCTCTCTTCACTCGATTCACACGATGTTCCCTCGGCACTGTTCACTCGATTCACACCATGTTCCCTCGGCAATGTTCACTCAATTCATACCATGTTCCTCGGCATTGTTCACTCGACTCACACCATGTTCTCTCGGCTCTTTTCACTCGATTCACACCATGTTCCCTCGGCTCTGTTCACTCGATTCACACCATGTTCCCTCGGCAATGCTCACTCGATTCATACTATGTTCCCTCGGCACTGTTCACGCGATTCACAAAATGTTCCCTCGGCACTGCTAACTCGATTCGCACCGTGTTCCCTCGCCTCTGTTCACGCGTTTCGCACCATGTTACCTCGGAACTGTTAACTCGATTCACACCATGTTCCCTCGGCTCTGTTCACTCGATTCACACCATGTTCCCTCGGCTCTGTTCACTCGATTCGCACCGTTCCCTTGGCACTGTTCACTCGATTCGCACCATGTTCCCTCGGCTCTGTTGACTTGATTCGCACCATGTTCCCTCGGCTCTGTTCACTCGATTCGCACCATGTTCCCTCGGCTCTGTTCACTCGATTCACACCATGTTCCCTCGGCTCTGTTCACTCGATTCGCACCATGTTCCCTCGGCTCTGTTCACTTGATTCGCACCATGTTCCCTCGGCACTGTTCACTAGATTCGCTCCATGTTCCCTCGGCACTGTTCACTCGATTCGCACCATGTTCCCTCGGCACTGTTCACTCGATTTGGACCATGTTCCCTTGGCTCTGTTCGTTCGATTCACACCATGTTCCCTCGGCACTGTTCACTCGATTCGCACCATGTTCCCTCGGCACTGTTTACTCAATTCGCACCGTGTTCCCTCGGCTCTGCACACTCGATTCAGAGCATTTTCCCTCGGCACTGTTCACTCGATTCACACCATGTTCCCTCGGCTCTCTTCACTCGATTCACACAATGTTCCCTCGGCTCTGTTCACTCGATTCGCACCATGTTCCCTCATCTCTGTTCACTCGATTCGCACCATGTTCCCTCGGCAATGCTCACGCGATTCGTACCATGTTCCCTCAGCATTTTTCACTCGATTCACACCATGTTCCCTCGGCTCTGTTCACTCAATTCATAACATGTTCCCTCGGCATTGTTCACTCGATTCACACCATGTTCCCTCGCCTCTTTTCACTCGATTCACACCATGTCCCCTTGACACTGTTCAGCGATTCACACCATGTTCCCTCGGCTCTGTTTACTCGATTCACACAATGTTCCCTCGGCTCTGTTTACTCGATTCACACCATGTTCCCTCGGCACTGTTCTCTCAATTCACACAATGTTCCCTCGGCAATGCTAACTCGATTCACACCATGTTACCTCGGCAATGCTCACTCAATTCACAGCATGTTCCCTCGGCAGTGCTCACTCACTTCACACCATGTTCCCTCAGCAATGCTCAGTCGATTCGCACCATGTTCCCTCGGCACTGCTCACTCGATTCATACCGTGTTCGCTCGGCTCTGATCACTCGATTCGCACGATGTTCCCTCGGCTCTCTTCACTCGATTCACAATGATGTTCCCTCGGCACTATTCACTCGAATCGCACCGTGTTCCCTCGGCTCTCTTCACTCGATTCACACCATGTTCCCTTTGCACTATTCACTCGATTCGCACCGTGTTCCCTCGGCTCTGTTCACTCGATTCACACGATGTCCCCTCGGCACTGGTCACTCATTTCGCAGCATGTTCCCTCGGCAATGTTCACTCAATTCGTATCATGTTCCCTCGGCATTGCCCACTCGATTCAGACCATGTTCCCTCGGCTCTGTTCACTTGAATCGCTCCATATTCCCTCGGCTCTGTTCACTCTATTTTCACCATGTTCCCTCGGCTCTGTTCACTCGAATCGCACCATGTTCCCTTGGCACTGTTCACTCGATTCCCACCATGTTCCCTCGGCTCTGTTCACTCAATTCTCACCATGTTCCCTCGGCAATGCTCACTCGATTAGCACCATGTTCGCTCGGCACTGCTCACTCGATTCGTACCGTGTTCCCTCGGCTCTGATCACTCGATTCGCACCATGTTCCCTCGGCTCTCTTCACTCGATTCACACCATGTTCCCTCGGCACTGTTCACTCGAATCGCACCGTGTTCCCTCTGCCCTCTTCACTCGATTCACACCATGTTCCCTTTGCACTATTCACTCGATTCGCACCGTGTTCCCTCGGCTCTGTTCACTCGATTCACACGATGTCCCCTCGGCACTGGTCACTCATTTCGCAGCATGTTCCCTCGGCAATGTTCACTCATTTCGTATCATGTTCCCTCGGCATTGCCCACTCGATTCAGACTATGTTCCCTCGGCTCTGTTCACTTGATTCGCTCCATATTCCCTCGGCTCTGTTCACTCTATTTTCACCAAGTTCCCTCGGCTCTGTTCACTCGAATCGCACCATGTTCCCTTGGCACTGTTCACTCGATTCCCACCATGTTCCCTCGGCTCTGTTCACTCAATTCTCACCATGTTCCCTCAGCAATGCTCACTCGATTCGCACCATGTTCCCTCGGCACTGCTCACTCGATTCGTACCGTGTTCCCTCGGATCTGATCACTCGATTCGCACCGTGTTCCCTCGGCTCTCTTCACTCGATTCACACCATGTTCCCTTTGCACTATTCACTCGATTCGCACCGTGTGCCCTCGGCTCTCTTCACTCGATTCACACCATGTTCCCTTTGCACTATTCACTCATTTCGCACCATGTTCCCTCGGCAATGTTCACTCAATTCGTACCATGTTCCTCGGCATTGTTCACTCGACTCACACCATGTTCCCTCGGCTCTTTTCACTCGATTCGCACCATGTTCCCTCAGCACTGTCCATTTGATTCACACCATGTTCCCTCGGCAATGCTCACTCGATTCATACTATGTTCCCTCGGCACTGTTCACGCGATTCACACCATGTTCCCTCGGCACTGTTAACTCGATTCGCACCGTGTTCCCTCGCCTCTGTTCACTCGTTTCGCACCATGTTACCTCGGAACTGTTAACTCGATTCACACCATGTTCCCTCGGCTCTGTTCACTCGATTCACACCATGTTCCCTCGGCTCTGCTCACTCGATTCACACCACGTATCCTCAGCACTGTTCACTCGATTCGAACCATGATCCCTCGGCACTATTCACTCGATTCGCACCATTCCCTTGGCACTGTTCACTCGATTCGGACCATGTTCCCTCGGCACTGTTCACTCGATTCGCACCACGTTCCCTCAGCACTGTTCACTCGATTTGGACCATATTCCCTCGGCACTGTTCACTCGATTCACACCATGACCCCTCGGCACTGTTCACTCGATTCGCACCATGTTCCCTCGGCACTGTTCACTCGATTCGGACCATGTTACCTCGGCACTGTTCACTCGATTCGCACCATGTTCCCTCGGCACTGTTCACTCGATTTGCACCATTTTCCCACGGCGTTGTTCACTCGATTCGGACCATGTTACCTCGGCACTGTTCACTCGATTCGCACCATGTTCCCTCGGCACTGTTCACTCGATTTGCACCATTTTCCCACGGCGTTGTTCACTCGATTCACACCATGTCCCCTTGACACTGTTCAGCGATTCACACCATGTTCCCTCGGCTCTGTTTACTCGATTCACACAATGTTCCCTTGGCACCGTTCACTCGATTCACACCGTGTTCCCTCGGCACTGTTCTCTCGATTCACACCATGTTCCCTCAGCAATGCTAACTCGATTCACACCATGTTACCTCGGCAATGCTCACTCAATTCACAGCATGTTCCCTCGGCAGTGCTCACTCACTTCACACCATGTTCCCTCAGCAATGCTCACTCGATTCGCACCATGTTCCCTCGGCACTGCTCACTCGATTCGTACCGTGTTCCCTCGGATCTGATCACTCGATTCGCACCGTGTTCCCTCGGCTCTCTTCACTCGATTCACACCGTGTTCCCTCGGCACTGTTCTCTCGATTCACACCATGTTCCCTCAGCAATGCTAACTCGATTCACACCATGTTACCTCGGCAATGCTCACTCAATTCACAGCATGTTCCCTCGGCAGTGCTCACTCACTTCACACCTATGTTCCCTCAGCAATGCTCACTCGATTCGCACCATGTTCCCTCGGCACTGCTCACTCGATTCGTACCGTGTTCCCTCGGATCTGATCACTCGATTCGCACCGTGTTCCCTCGGCTCTCTTCACTCGATTCACACCATGTTCCCTTTGCACTATTCACTCATTTCGCACCATGTTCCCTCGGCAATGTTCACTCAATTCGTACCATGTTCCTCGGCATTGTTCACTCGACTCACACCATGTTCCCTCGGCTCTTTTCACTCGATTCGCACCATGTTCCCTCAGCACTGTCCATTTGATTCACACCATGTTCCCTCGGCAATGCTCACTCGATTCATACTATGTTCCCTCGGCACTGTTCACGCGATTCACACCATGTTCCCTCGGCACTGTTAACTCGATTCGCACCGTGTTCCCTCGCCTCTGTTCACTCGTTTCGCACCATGTTACCTCGGAACTGTTAACTCGATTCACACCATGTTCCCTCGGCTCTGTTCACTCGATTCACACCATGTTCCCTCGGCTCTGCTCACTCGATTCACACCACGTATCCTCAGCACTGTTCACTCGATTTGAACCATGATCCCTCGGCACTATTCACTCGATTCGCACCGTTCCCTTGGCACTGTTCACTCGATTCGGACCATGTTCCCTCGGCACTGTTCACTCGATTCGCACCATGTTCCCTCAGCACTGTTCACTCGATTCGGACCATATTCCCTCGGCACTGTTCACTCGATTCACACCATGACCCCTCGGCACTGTTCACTCGATTCGCACCATGTTCCCTCGGCACTGTTCACTCGATTCGGACCATGTTACCTCGGCACTGTTCACTCGATTCGCACCATGTTCCCTCGGCACTGTTCACTCGATTTGCACCATTTTCCCACGGCGTTGTTCACTCGATTCGGACCATGTTACCTCGGCACTGTTCACTCGATTCGCACCATGTTCCCTCGGCACTGTTCACTCGATTTGCACCATTTTCCCACGGCGTTGTTCACTCGATTCACACCATGTCCCCTTGACACTGTTCAGCGATTAACACCATGTTCCCTCGGCTCTGCTTACTCGATTCACACAATGTTCCCTCGGCACCGTTCACTCGATTCACACCGTGTTCCCTCGGCACTGTTCTCTCGATTCACACCATGTTCCCTCAGCAATGCTAACTCGATTCACACCATGTTACCTCGGCAATGCTCACTCAATTCACAGCATGTTCCCTCGGCAGTGCTCACTCACTTCACACCATGTTCCCTCCGCACTGCTCACTCGATTCACACCATGTTACGTCGGCTCTGTTCACTCGATTCGCACCGTGTTCCCTCGGCTCTCTTCACTCGATTCTCACCATGTTCCCTCAGCACAATTCACACGATTCGCACCGTATTCCCTCGGCTCTTTTCACTCGATTCACACCATGTTCCCTCTGCACTGTTCACTCAATTCGCACCATGTTCCCTCGGCAATGTTCACTCAATTCATATCATGTTCCCTCGGCATTGCCCACTCGATTCACACCATGTTCCCTCAGCACTGCTCACTCGATTCACACCATGTTCCCTCGGCACTCTTCACTCGATTCGCACCATGTTTCCTCGGAACTGCTCACTCGATTCACACCATGTTCCCTCGCCTCTTTTCACTCGATTCACACCATGTTCCCTCAGCACTGTTCACTTAATTCACACCATGTTCCCTCGGCTCTGTTTGCTCGGTTCACACCATGTTCCCTCGGAACAGCTCACTCGATTCAAACCATGTTCCCTCGGAACTGGTCATTCGACTCGCACCATGTTCCCTCGGCTCTGTTCACTTGAATCGCTCCATATTCCCTCGGCTCTGTTCACTCGATTCCCACCATGTTCCCTGGACTCTGTTCACTCAATTCTCACCATGTTCCCTCGGCAATGCTCACTCGATTCGCACCATGTTCCCTCGGCACTGCTCACTCGATTCATACCGTGTTCCCTCGGCTCTGATCACTCGATTCGCACCATGTTCCCTCGGCTCTCTTCACTCGAGTCACATGATGTTCCCTCGGCACTATTAACTCGAATCGCACCGTGTTCCCTCGGCTCTCTTCACTCGATTCACACCATGTTCCCTTTGCACTATTCACTCGATTCGCACCGTGTTCCCTCGGCTCTGTTCACTCGATTCACACGATGTCCCCTCGGCACTGGTCACTCATTTCGCAGCATGTTCCCTCGGCAATGTTCTCTCAATTCGTATCATGTTCCCTCGGCATTGCCCACTCGATTCAGACCATGTTCCCTCGGCTCTGTTCACTTGAATCGCTCCATATTCCCTCGGCTCTGACACTCTATTTTCACAATGTTCCCTCGGCTCTGTTCACTCGAATCGCACCATGTTCCCTTGGCACTGTTCACTCGATTCCCACCATGTTCCCTCGGCTCTGTTCACTCAATTCTCACCATGTTCCCTCGGCAATGCTCACTCGATTCGCACCATGTTCCCTCGGCACTGCTCACTCGATTTGTACCGTGTTCCCTCAGCTCTGATCACTCGATTCGCACCGTGTTCCCTCGGCTCTCTTCACTCGATTCACACCATGTTCCCTCGGCACTATTCACTCGAATCGTACCGTGTTCCCTCGGCTCTCTTCACTCGATTCACACCATGTTCCCTTTGCACTATTCACTCGATTCGCACCGTGTTCCCGCGGCTCTGTTCACTCGATTCACACGATGTTCCCTCGGCACTGGTCACTCATTTCGCACCATGTTCCCTCGGCAATGTTCACTCAATTCATACCATGTTCCTCGGCATTGTTCACTCGACTCACACCATGTTCCCTCGGCTCTTTTCACTCGATTCACACCATGTTCCCTCAGCACTGTCCATTTGATTCACACCATGTTCCCTCGGCAATGATCACTCGATTCATACTATGTTCCCTCGGCACTGTTCACGCGATTCACACCATGTTCCCTCGGCACTGCTAACTCGATTCGCACCGTGTTCCCTCGCCTCTGTTCACTCGTTTCGCACCATGTTACCTCGGAACTGTTAACTCGATTCACACCATGTTCCCTCGGCTCTGTTCACTCGATTCACACCATGTTCCCTCGGCTCTGCTCACTCGATTCACACCACGTTCCCTCAGCACTGTTCACTCAATTCGAACCATGATCCCTCGGCACTATTCACACGATTCGCACCGTTCCCTCGGCACTGTTCACTCGATTCGGACCATGTTCCCTCGGCACTGTTCACTCGATTCGCACCATGTTCCCTCAGCACTGTTCACTCGATATGGACCATATTCCCTCGGCACTGTTCACTCGATTCACACCATGACCCCTCGGCACTGTTCACTCGATTCACACCATGTTCCCTCGGCACTGTTCACTCGATTCGGACCATGTTCCCTTGGCTCTGTTCGTTCGATTCACACCATGTTCCCTCGGCACTGTTCACTCGATTCGCACCATGTTCCCTCGGCACTGCTAACTCGATTCGCACCGTGTTCCCTCGCCTCTGTTCACTCGTTTCGCACCATGTAACCTCGGAACTGTTAACTCGATTCACACCATGTTCCCTCGGCTCTGTTCACTCGATTCACACCATGTTCCCTCGGCTCTGCTCACTCGATTCACACCACATTCCCTCAGCACTGTTCACTCGATTCGAACCATGATCCCTCGGCACTATTCACTCGATTCGCACCGTTCCCTCGGCACCGTTCACTCGATTCGGACCATGTTCCCTCGGCACTGTTCACTCGATTCGCACCATGTTCCCTCAGCACTGTT
Organism: Carcharodon carcharias; assembly: GCF_017639515.1. NCBI lineage: Eukaryota > Metazoa > Chordata > Chondrichthyes > Lamniformes > Lamnidae > Carcharodon > Carcharodon carcharias. The sequence goes on from NC_054476.1 coordinate 100,425,805, forward strand.
CACTCGATTTGGACCATATTCCCTCGGCACTGTTCACTCGATTCACACCATGACCCCTCGGCACTGTTCACTCGATTCGGACCATGTTCCCTTGGCTCTGTTCGTTCGATTCACACCATGTTCCCTCGGCACTGTTCACTCGATTAGCACCATGTTCCCTCGGCACTGTTTACTCAATTCGCACCATGTTCCCTCGGCACTGTTCACTTGATTCGGACCATGTTCCCTTGGCACTGTTCACTCGATTCGCACCATGTTCCCTCGGCACTGTTCACTCGATTCGGACCATGTTACCTCGGCACCGTTCACTCGATTCGCACCATGTTCCCTCGGCACTGTTCACTCGATTTGCACCATTTTCCCACGGCGTTGTTCACTCGATTCACACCATGTCCCCTTGACACTGTTGACTCGATTCACACCATGTTCCCTCGGCTCTGTTTACTCGATTCACACAATGTTCCCTCGGCACCGTTCACTCGATTCACACAATGTTCCCTCGGCACCGTTCACTCGATTCACACCGTGTTCCCTCGGCACTGTTCTCTCGATTCACACCATGTTCCCTCGGCAATGCTAACTCTATTCACACCATGTTACTTCGGCAATGCTCACTCAATTCACAGCATGTTCCCTCGGCAGTGCTCACTCACTTCACACCATGTTCCCTCGGCACTGCTCACTCGATTCACACCATGTTTCGTCGGCTCTGTTCACTCGATTCGCACCGTTTTCCCTCGGCTCTCTTCACTCGATTCTCACAATGTTCCCTCAGCACAATTCACACGATTCGCACCGTATTCCCTCGGCTCTGTTCACTCGATTCACACCATGTTCCCTCGGCACTGTTCACTCAATTCGCACCATGTTCCCTCGGCAATGTTCACTCAATTCATATCATGTTCCCTCGGCATTGCCCACTCGATTCACACCATGTTCCCTCAGCACTGCTCACTCGATTCACACCATGTTCCCTCAGCACTCTTCACTCGATTCGCACCATGTTTCCTCGGAACTGCTCACTCGATTCAGACCATGTTCCCTCGGAACTGCACACTCGATTCGCACCATGTTCCCTTGGCTCTGCTCACTCGATTCACACCACGTTCCCTCAGCACTGTTCACTCAATTCGAACCATGATCCCTCGGCACTATTCACACGATTCGCACCGTTCCCTCGGCACTGTTCACTCGATTCGGACCATGTTCCCTCGGCACTGTTCACTCGATTCGCACCATGTTCCCTCAGCACTGTTCACTCGATTTGGACCATATTCCCTCGGCACTGTTCACTCGATTCACACCATGACCCCTCGGCACTGTTCACTCGATTCGGACCATGTTCCCTTGGCTCTGTTCGTTCGATTCACACCATGTTCCCTCGGCACTGTTCACTCGATTAGCACCATGTTCCCTCGGCACTGTTTACTCAATTCGCACCATGTTCCCTCGGCACTGTTCACTTGATTCGGACCATGTTCCCTTGGCACTGTTCACTCGATTCGCACCATGTTCCCTCGGCACTGTTCACTCGATTCGGACCATGTTACCTCGGCACCGTTCACTCGATTCGCACCATGTTCCCTCGGCACTGTTCACTCGATTTGCACCATTTTCCCACGGCGTTGTTCACTCGATTCACACCATGTCCCCTTGACACTGTTCACTCGATTCACACCATGTTCCCTCGGCTCTGTTTACTCGATTCACACAATGTTCCCTCGGCACCGTTCACTCGATTCGCACCATGTTCCCTCGGCACTGTTCACTCGATTTGCACCATTTTCCCACGGCGTTGTTCACTCGATTCACACCATGTCCCCTTGACACTGTTCACTCGATTCACACCATGTTCCCTCGGCTCTGTTTACTCGATTCACACAATGTTCCCTCGGCACCGTTCACTCGATTCGCACCATGTTCCCTCGGCACTGTTCACTCGATTTGCACCATTTTCTCTCGGCACTGTTCACTCGATTCACACCATGTTCCCTCGGCTCTGTTCACTCGATTCACACCATGTTCCCTCGGCTCTGCTCACTCGATTCACACCACATTCCCTCAGCACTGTTCACTCGATTCGAACCATGATCCCTCGGCACTATTCACTCGATTCGCACCGTTCCCTCGGCACCGTTCACTCGATTCGGACCATGTTCCCTCGGCACTGTTCACTCGATTCGCACCATGTTCCCTCAGCACTGTTCACTCGATTTGGACCATATTCCCTCGGCACTGTTCACTCGATTCACACCATGACCCCTCGGCACTGTTCACTCGATTCGGACCATGTTCCCTTGGCTCTGTTCGTTCGATTCACACCATGTTCCCTCGGCACTGTTCACTCGATTAGCACCATGTTCCCTCGGCACTGTTTACTCAATTCGCACCATGTTCCCTCGGCACTGTTCACTTGATTCGGACCATGTTCCCTTGGCACTGTTCACTCGATTCGCACCATGTTCCCTCGGCACTGTTCACTCGATTCGGACCATGTTACCTCGGCACCGTTCACTCGATTCGCACCATGTTCCCTCGGCACTGTTCACTCGATTTGCACCATTTTCCCACGGCGTTGTTCACTCGATTCACACCATGTCCCCTTGACACTGTTGACTCGATTCACACCATGTTCCCTCGGCGCTGTTTACTCGATTCACACAATGTTCCCTCGGCACCGTTCACTCGATTCACACAATGTTCCCTCGGCACCGTTCACTCGATTCACACCGTGTTCCCTCGGCACTGTTCTCTCGATTCACACCATGTTCCCTCGGCAATGCTAACTCTATTCACACCATGTTACTTCGGCAATGCTCACTCAATTCACAGCATGTTCCCTCGGCAGTGCTCACTCACTTCACACCATGTTCCCTCGGCACTGCTCACTCGATTCACACCATGTTTCGTCGGCTCTGTTCACTCGATTCGCACCGTTTTCCCTCGGCTCTCTTCACTCGATTCTCACAATGTTCCCTCAGCACAATTCACACGATTCGCACCGTATTCCCTCGGCTCTGTTCACTCGATTCACACCATGTTCCCTCGGCACTGTTCACTCAATTCGCACCATGTTCCCTCGGCAATGTTCACTCAATTCATATCATGTTCCCTCGGCATTGCCCACTCGATTCACACCATGTTCCCTCAGCACTGCTCACTCGATTCACACCATGTTCCCTCAGCACTCTTCACTCGATTCGCACCATGTTTCCTCGGAACTGCTCACTCGATTCAGACCATGTTCCCTCGGAACTGCACACTCGATTCGCACCATGTTCCCTTGGCTCTGCTCACTCGATTCACACCACGTTCCCTCAGCACTGTTCACTCAATTCGAACCATGATCCCTCGGCACTATTCACACGATTCGCACCGTTCCCTCGGCACTGTTCACTCGATTCGGACCATGTTCCCTCGGCACTGTTCACTCGATTCGCACCATGTTCCCTCAGCACTGTTCACTCGATTTGGACCATATTCCCTCGGCACTGTTCACTCGATTCACACCATGACCCCTCGGCACTGTTCACTCGATTCGGACCATGTTCCCTTGGCTCTGTTCGTTCGATTCACACCATGTTCCCTCGGCACTGTTCACTCGATTAGCACCATGTTCCCTCGGCACTGTTTACTCAATTCGCACCATGTTCCCTCGGCACTGTTCACTTGATTCGGACCATGTTCCCTTGGCACTGTTCACTCGATTCGCACCATGTTCCCTCGGCACTGTTCACTCGATTCGGACCATGTTACCTCGGCACCGTTCACTCGATTCGCACCATGTTCCCTCGGCACTGTTCACTCGATTTGCACCATTTTCCCACGGCGTTGTTCACTCGATTCACACCATGTCCCCTTGACACTGTTCACTCGATTCACACCATGTTCCCTCGGCTCTGTTTACTCGATTCACACAATGTTCCCTCGGCACCGTTCACTCGATTCGCACCATGTTCCCTCGGCACTGTTCACTCGATTTGCACCATTTTCCCACGGCGTTGTTCACTCGATTCACACCATGTCCCCTTGACACTGTTCACTCGATTCACACCATGTTCCCTCGGCTCTGTTTACTCGATTCACACAATGTTCCCTCGGCACCGTTCACTCGATTCGCACCATGTTCCCTCGGCACTGTTCACTCGATTTGCACCATTTTCTCTCGGCACTGTTCACTCGCTTCACACCATGTTCCCTCGGCACTGTTCACTCGATTCGCACCATGTTCCCTCGGCTCTGTTCATTTGATTCGCACCATGTTCCCTCGGCTCTGCTCACTCGATTCAGAGCATGTTCCCTCGTCACTGTTCACTCGTTTCGCACCAAGTTCCCTCGGCTCTGTTCACTCGATTCGCACCATGTTCCCTCGGCTCTGTTCACTCAATTCACACCATGTTCCCTCGGCTCTGTTCACTCGATTCACACCATGTTTTCTCGGCACTGCTCACTCAATTTCAGGAACAGCAGCAACCATATCCTTGCATTAACCCTTTAAGGGATAGGGTCATTTTAAACCCAAATTCTTCCAGAGTGTTCTTAGTCCTTGAAGATGAACCATTTTCTGTGATGAAGGTTTTCATGACAAGATAAAGAGACTGAGACCAAGCTTTGTATCTTTGTGTTCTTCTCACAGCTTACATTTTGTATATATAGACAGGTTAAGTGAGTTGGCAACAATGTGGCAGATGGAGTGTAGGTGGGCAAGTGTGAGATTATTCATTTTGTTTCTAAGAATAGAATAGAAAAGCAGAATACTTTTTAAATGGTGTGAAACTTGTAAATGTTGATGGTTGTAAACGGGTGTATTTATACAAGGGACACAGAAAGTTAGCATGCAGGAACACCAAGCAATTAGGAAGGCAAATGATATGTTGGTCTTTATTACAAGGAGATTAGGGTACAAGAATAAAGATGTCTTGCCAAAATTGTTCAGGGCTTTGGTGAGCCCACATCTGGAAGACTGTGTGCAGTTTCGGTCTCCACGTTTAAGAACGGATATTCTTGCATTGAAGGTGGTACAGCGAAGGTTCACTAAACTGGCCTCTGGGATGACAATAAAAACCCAAACAAAATTTTGAAAAATTCAGCACAAATCTCCAGCCAACAGAGGTTGTTGGATCCACTGATATTAATTTCAGAGCCTGAGGCAGGAATTAGGTGAGCCTGTTGCAATTTCTTAATGAGATTGAAAAATGTAGCTAGCAAGTGTAAATTCAAAGAATCAGATAAAAGGCTGATGGATTAGATCATCTGGGGCTTTGCACATCCTGATGTACGAAACACTCTGATTGGAAAAGACAATTGAAAGACGAAAGACAAAAGAATATTGCAGGCTGCAGACAGTGCCAGAGCACATGAAGCCATGAGTGGACAGATGAAGACCCTGACCACCCAAATGGCTAGCCTTCAGTTAAGTCAAGAGAAAGGCAGCAGAGTTGATGCAGTGGATAAGCAACAAAAGAACACACACCACACAGAGAGGAAGGTGTGCAGGAACTGTGGATGAGCACATGAGTTCACAGACAGAAGGAAAAGTCCTGTATATGGATCAAACTCTAGAGCTAGTGGAAAGTCCAATCACTGGGGAAAGGTGTGCAGAACAAGGAAGGAAAATGATAAAGTAGTTACCAGAGACAGAGTAACAGGGTGAATGAGAAAGAAAAGAAATCAAAACACCCAGAACCTGGAAGTTGACGATGAGTTTGAGAACAGAATAGAGACAGGACCCATACAACTGCATGGAATGGCCTGGATGTGAGAATTCCCAGAGGAAAGAAATTCATACAATCCATTTGGAACAGGAAGAGGGAGAGAGATAACCAGAAATCTGAAACTGAAGCACAGATTAACAGTGTCCCGCTCAGAAGATCTTTCCTGAAAATGTGAATGAAAATGGTTACCCACAGAGAGATGCTCTGAGACCGAGCAAGGTCAGGCTGATGGCAGACAGCGGAGCTGAGATTCAACAGCTCGCAACAACCCAAATCTGAGGAAAACACAAAGGAAAAGATGTTAACTGTACATTCTACGTCACTGAAACAGATGGTGCTGCTATCCTGGGTTGAGCAGTTACAAAGAGCTGAAGCTGGTCTCAGATGAGTGACACTGTGGGCTGAAGGTAGTACACCCACTGAAAAGCACCCTCCAATCAGAAGCAGGGAAGTGATTAGCAGAGTCACAGAGATTGGACAAATTCCATCGTATTGAGAGATAACAAGCAAAGCCAAATGACTGGGTTGCAGTCAGAAATTGAACTCCTCAAGGTCAATATTGAAAGACATAAAGAGCTCTTGATAGAAAAGGAAAGAAAGCTCATTCGGAAAGCTCAGGCAGCTAAAGAAGATTTTCAGAACTTTGCGGTGCTCCAAGTTGCAAAGTTAGAACGAGAGAATTAAGTTGCTGACCTGGAAAGATTGAAGGCTGAGCAAGCTGAAATGGAGCACATGGAAGAGAACTTGCAAAAGCAAAATACTGCGGATGCTGGAAATCTGAAACAAAAACAAAAATAGCTGGAAAAGCTCCGCAGGTCTGCGGAGAGGAATACAGTTAACGTTTCAAGTCTATATGACCCTTCATCAAAACTAAAGAAATATAGAAATGTGGTGAAATATAAGCTGGTTGAGGGGGTGCGGGGGGATGGTGGGGGTGGTGGTGGTACAGGTGGAGCTGGATAGAGGGCCAGTGATGGGTGGAGGCAAAGGAGAGATTGCCAAAGATGTCACAGTCAAAAGGACAAAGGGGTGTTGACGGTGGTGATATTATCTAAGGAATGTGCTAATGGTGATATTAAGGGTAGAAAGCAGGACAAACAAGTGGCAGTTCGCCCTAGTGCGGGTGGGGTGGGAGGAAGGGATCGAAATGGGCTAAAAGGTGGAGATAAAACGATAGGTTTAAAAATAGGTGGGAAAAGAAAAATATATTATTGGAAAAAGGGGGATCGGAAAGGGGGTGGGGATGGAGGAGACAGTTCATGGTCTGAAGTTGTTGAATTCAATGTTAAGTCTGGAAGGCTGTAAAGTGCCTAATCGGAAGATGAGGTGCTGTTCCTCCAGTTTGCGTTGAGCTTCACTGGAACAATGCAGCAAGCCAAGGATGGACATGTGGGCAAGAGAGCAGGGTGGGGTGTTGAAATGGCAAGTGACAGGGAGGTCTGGGTCATGCTTGCGGACAGACCGAAGGTTCTGCAAAGCGGTCACCCAGTCTGCTTTTGGTCTCTCCAATGTAGAGGAAACCGCATTGGGAGCAGCAAATGCAGTAGACTAAATTGAGGGAAGTGCAAGTGAAATGCTGCTTCACGTGAAAGGAGTGTTTGGGCCCTTGGACGGTGAAGAAGGGGGAAGTAAAGGGGCGGGTGTGACACCTTCTGCGGTTGTATGGGAAGGTGCCTTGGGAGGGGGTTGAGATGTAGGGGGTGATGGAGGAGTGGACTAGGGTATCCCGGAGGGAATGATCCCTTTGGAAAGCCATCAGGAGGGATGAAGGGAAGATGTGTTTGGTGGTGGCATCATACTGGAGTTGGCGGAAATGGCGGAGGAATGCGGAGGCTGGTGGGGTGATAAGTGAGGACAAGGGGGACCCTATCATGTTTCTGGGAGGGAGAGGAAGGTGTGAGGACAGATGCTCGGGAGATGGGTCAGACACGGTTGAGGGCAGTGTCAACCACCTTGGGTGGAAAACCTCAGTTAAGGATGAAGGAAGAAGTGTCAGAGGAACTGTTTTTGAAGGTAGCATCGTCGGAACAGATGTGACGGAGGTGAAGGAACTGAGAGAATGGGATGGAGTCCTTACAGGAAGTGGGGTGTGAGGAGCTGTAGTCGAGGTAGCTGTGGGAGTCGGTAGGCTTGTAATGAATATTGGTGGACAGTCTATCACCAGAGATTGAGACAGAGAGGTCAAGGAAGGGAAGTGTCAGAGATGGACCACATGAAAATGATGGAGGGGTGGAGATTGGAAGCAAAATTAATAAATTTTTCCAAGTCCCGACGAGAGCATGAAGCAGCACCGAAGTAATCATCGATGTACCGGAGAAAGAGTTGTGGAAGGGGGCCAGAGTAGGACTGGAACAAGGAATGTTCCACATACCCCATAAAGAGACAGGCATAGCTGGGGCCCATACGGGTACCCATAGCCACACCTTTTACTTGGAGGAAGTGAGAGGAGTTGAAGGAGAAATTGTTCAGTGTGAGAACAAGTTCAGCCAGACAGAGGAGAGTAGTGGTGGATGGGGATTGTTTGGGCCTCTGTTCGAGGAAGAAGCTAAGGGCCCTCAGACCATCCTGGTGGGGGATGGAGGTGTAGAGGGATTGGACGTCCATGGTGAAGAGGAGGTGGTTGGGGCCAGGAAACTGGAAACTGTTGATATGATGTAGGGTGTCAGAGGAATCACGGATGTAGGTGGGAAGAGACTGGACAAGAGGAGAGAGAAGGGAGTCAAGATATTTAAGAAATGAGTTCCATGGGGCAGGAGCAGGCTGACACGATCGATCTGCTGGGACAGTCCTGTTTGTGGATTTTGGGTAAGCGGTAGAAGCGGGCCATCCGAAGTTGGGAGCATTCCAACAATGTGGATCTTCTTTGCTAAAGCCCAGTGAGTATTCCATAAGACAACTTACGCACTGAATGTGGCCTACTGCTATCACTCAGCTCTCAGTCAGGGCTAGACTGCTTCAAGTCATAGTGCACAGGCTGACACCCCAATGCAGTACTTAGGGAGTGCTGCATTGTCAGAGGGTCAGTACTGAGGGAGTGCTGCACTGTCAGGGGGTCAATACTGAGGGAATGCTGCACTGTCAGAGGGTCAGTACTGAGGGAATGCTGCACTGTCAGAGGGTCAGTACTGAGGGAGCGCTGCACTGTCAGAGGTCAGTACTGAGGGAGTGCTGCACTGTCAGAGGGTCAGTACTGAAGGAGTGTTGTACTGTCAGAGGGTCAGTACTGAGGGAGTGTTGCACTGTCAGAGGGTCAGTACTGAGGGAGTGCTGCACTGTCAGGGGGTCAGTACTGAAGGAATGCTGCACTGTCAGAGGGTCAGTACTGAGGGAGTGCTGCACTGTCAGAGGGTCAGTACTGAGGGAATGCTGCACTGTCAGAGGGTCAGTACTGAGGGAATGCTGCACTGTCAGGGGGTCAGTACTGAAGGAGTGCTGTACTGTCAGAGGGTCAGTACTGAGGGAGTGTTGCACTGTCAGAGGGTCAGTACTGAGGGAGTACTGCACTGTCAGAGGGTCAGTACTGAGGGAGTGCTGCACTGTCAGGGGGTCAGTACTGAAGGAATGCTGCACTGTCAGAGGGTCAGTACTGAGGGAGTGCTGCACTGTCAGAGGGTCAGTACTGAGGGAATGCTGCACTGTCAGAGGGTCAGTACTGAGGGAGTGCTGCACTGTCAGGGGGTCAGTACTGAAGGAATGCTGCACTGTCAGAGGGTCAGTACTGAGGGAGTGCTGCACTGTCAGAGGGTCAGTACTGAGGGAATGCTGCACTGTCAGAGGGTCAGTACTGAGGGAATGCTGCACTGTCAGAGGGTCAGTACTGAGGGAGTGCTGCACTGTCAGAGGGTCAGTACTGAGGGAATGCTGCACTGTCAGAGGGTCAGTACTGAGGGAATGCTGCACTGTCAGAGGGTCAGTACTGAGGGAGCGCTGCACTGTCAGAGGTCAGTACTGAGGGAGTGCTGCACTGTCAGAGGTCAGTACTGAGGGAGTGCTGCACTGTCAGAGGTCAGTACTGAGGGAGTGCTGCACTGTTGGAGGGTCAGTGCTGAGGGAGCGCTGCACTGTCAGAGGTCAGTACTGAGGGAGTGCTGCACTGTCAGAGGTCAGTACTGAGGGAGTGCTGCACTGTTGGAGGGTCAGTGCTGAGGGAGTGCAGCACTGTCAGAGGTCAGGACTGAGGGAGTGCTGCACTGTTGGAGGGTCAGTACTGAGGGAGTGCTGCACTGTCAGAGGTCAGTACTGAGGGAGTGCTGCACTGTCAAAGGTCAGTACTGAGGAAGTGCTGCACTGTCAGAGGTCAGTACTGAGGGAGTGCTGCACTGTCAGAGGTCAGTACTGAGGGGGTGCTGCACTGTCAGAGGGTCAGTACTGAGGGAGTGCTGCACTGTCAAAGGGTCAGCACTGAGGGAGTGCAGCACTGTCTTTCCTCCACTCCCAATTTTCCCTCCCTCTCCTCTGCCTGGGATCATCTCTCCACATTTATCTGCCAAATCAAATCAGAATTTTAAAGACCTACATCAGAGGAGACAAATATTTCTCTTGGTTTGAGTCGGCTGTGTGTAAATCCTCTCCTTCTAATCCCCTGTTGAATCCCCTACTATGAACATCCTAGGGGTTACTTAACTATCTAGTCCACCAGGGAGCAAGCACAGGTAATTCCTATTAAACTAGAGAGTTGCTGGTTCAATCATTCAATGATGAAGGAGTTCTGCACTGTCAGAGGGTCAGTATTGAGGGAGTGCTGCACTGTCAGAGGGTCAGTACTGAGTAAGTGCTGCACTGTCGGAGGGTCAGTGCTGAGGGAGTGCTGCACTGTCGGAGGGTCAGTGCTGAGGGAGTGCTGCACTGTCAGAGGGTCAGTACTGAGGGAGTGCAGCACTGTCAGAGGGTCAGTACTGAGGGAGTGCTGCACTATCAGAGGGTCAGTACTGAGGGAGCGCTGCACTGTCAGAGGGTCACTACTGAGTGAGTGCTGCACTGTCGGAGGGTCTGTACTGAGGGAGTGCTGCACTGTCAGAGGGCCAGTACTGAGGAAATGCTGCACTGTCGGAGTGTCAGTATTAAGGGAGTGTTGTACTGTTGGAAGGTTGTACTGAGGGAGTGCTGTCCTGTTGGAAGGCTGCCCTGAAGGAGGGCTGTACTGTTGGAGGGAACCTGTTCTGCCATTCAATAAGATCATTGATGATCTGTGGCTTAACTCTATTTATCCACCATTGCCCCACTTTTCTTAAAACATTTGGTTAACAAAAGACCATCCATCAATTGACATAACTGATGTTGAAACATCCCTTAACTTCTACATTCCAGGGAATCCAACCCTGCTTCACTTAATCTCTCCACATAATTTAATCTTTGGAGTCCAGGAATCATTCTGGTAAACCCACACTATACTCCTTCCAAGGCCAACCTATGCTCCTAAGGTGTGGTGCCCAGAACTGTTCACAATACTCCAGGTGTGGTCTAACCAGGGCTTAGTGTAGCTGAAGCATGATTTCTACCCCCTTCTATTCCAGTTCTCCATATGTAAAGAGCAGAATTTCATTAGCCTTTCTGAATCTTTTCTGTACCTATTCAGGACATTTTAATGATCTGTGTACCTGGAGCCCAAGTCTCATTTGAACCTTCACCATTTCTAATTTTTCACCATCTAGAAAGTTCAGTTCTCTCCTTTTTAGATCCAAAGTGGATGACCTCACCTTCGTCTACATTGAAATCCATTCGCCACAATTTTGTCCATTCACTTAATCTATTAATATCTCTTTACTTTTATACTTCCATCTACACTGCTGACAATGCTGCCTATCTTAGTGTCATTAACTCATTAGCATATGTGGCTTTCTATCCAATCATCTAAGTTGTTAATAATTATGATGAATATTTGAGGTCCCAACACAGATCCTGGCAGGGCACCACCAGTCACATCCTGACAATCACAGTACCTGCCCATTATCTCTACCCCCTGTCTCCTGTCACTCAGCCAATTCCTAAACACATCAGTAATGCCATGAAATTCAACTTTAACCACCAATCTCTCGTGATGGACTCCATCTAATTCCTGATGGAAGCTCAATAATTTACATCTCTAGACACTTCTCTGTTCATATGGTTATCATCCTCATTGACTCAGACATTTACAGCATAGAAGGAGGCCATTCAGTCCATCATGTCCACACCGGTCAACAAAGATCTGACTACATTAATCCCATTTTACAGCACTTGGCCCATGGCCCTGGAGACTATGGCAATGCAAGTGAATATCTAAACACTTCTTAAATATTATCAGAGTTTCTGACTCAACCACCCTTTCAGACAGTGAGTTTCAGACTCCTACCACTCTCTGAGTGATAAAATTTCTCCTCAACTCCCCTCTTAGCCTTCTATCTCTTACCTTAAATCTATGCCCCCCTCTAATGGAAAAAGTGCCTTCCTATCCACCCTATCTATGCCCCTCATAATCTTAAACACCTCTATCAGGTCCCCTCAACCTTCGCTGCTCCAAGGAAATCAACCCCAGCCTTTCCAAGCTTTCCTCATATCTCAGACCCTCCAGCCCAGGCAGCATCCTCGTAAATCTCCTCTGCACCCTCTCCGGTGCAATCACATCCTTCCTATAATGTGGTGACCAGAACTGCACACAGTACCCCAGTTGTGACCTAACCAGCATTTTATACAGTTCCAGCATAACTTCCCTGCTCTTGTATTCTATGCCTGAGCTAATAAAGACAAGTTTCCCATATGTCTTCTTAACCACCTTATCTAACCGCCCTGCTACCTTCAGGGATCTGTGGATATGCACACCAAGGTCCCTCTGATCTTCAGTACTTTCCAAGGTCCTACCATTCATAGTGTAATCCCTCGCCTTATTAGCTCTCCAAGTGCATTACCTTACACTTTGCCGGGTTGAATTCAATTTGCCGGTGCTCTGCCCACCTGACCAGTCCATTGATATTCTCCTGCAGTTTACGGTTATCCTCCTCTCTATTTACCACCCGACCAATTTTCAGGTCATCCGCCAACTTCTTGATCATACCCCCTACATTTAAGTCCAAATCATTTATGTTCACCACAAACAGCAAGGGCCCCAGCACCGAGCCCTGCGAAACCGCACTGGAAACAGACTTCCAGTCACAGAAACATCCCTCTACCATCACCCTCTGCTTCCTACCTCTGAGCCCATTTTGGATCCAATGTGTCACTTTGCCTTGGATCCCATGTGCTCTTACTTTCTTGACCAATCTGCCATGAAGGACCTTATCAAAAACCTTGATAAAGTCCATGCAGACTACATCAGATGCATTACCCTCATCAACACTCCTAGTTGCCTCCTCAAAAAATTCGATCAAATTTGTCAAACACAACCTTCCCTTAACAAATCCATGCTACCTATCCCTGATTAATCCGTATCTCTCCAAGTGCAAATATATTCTGTTCCTCAGAATTCTTTCTAGTAATTTCCCCACCACCAAGGTTAGACTGACTGGCCTGTAATTTCCTGGTCTACCCTTTTCTTCCTTTTTTAATAATGGGACAAGGTTAGCAGTCCTCCAGTCCTCTGGCACCTCACTTGCGGCCAGAGAGAATTTGAAAATTACTGCCAGGGCCCCTGATATCTCTTCCCTTGCCTTCCTCAATAGCCTGGGCTACATCTTGTCCAGGCCTGTGGATTTATCCACTAGCTAAACTTGCTAGTACCACCTCTCTCTCTATGTTAATTTCCTCTAATATTTCACAGTCTACCACCCTGATGTCTGTGCCACTACCCTGAAGTCTGTGCCACTACCCTGACGTCTGTGCCTCCGGCCTGACGCCTGTGCCTCCGCCCTGACATCTGTGCCTCCACCCTGACGTCTGTACCTCCGCCCTGGCGTCTGTAACTCCACCGTGACATCTGTACCTCCGCCCTGACGTCTGTACCTCCGCCCTGACGTCTGTACCTCCGCCCTGACGTCTGTAACTCCACCCTGACGTCTGTGCCTCCGGCCTGATGCCTGTGCCTCCGCCCTGACATCTGTGCCTCCGCCCTGACATCTGTACCTCTGCCCTGATGTCTGTAACTCCACCCTGACGTCTGTGCCTCCACCCTGACGTCTGTACCTCCGCCCTGACGTCTGTAACTCCACCCTGACGTCTGTGCCTCCGCCCTGACGTCTGTACCTCCGCCCTGACGTCTGTAACTCCACCCTGACGTCTGTGCCTCCGCCCTGACATCTGTGCCTCCGCCCTGACGTCTGTGCCTCCGGCCTGACATCTGTGCCTCCGCCCCGATGTCTGTAACTCCGCCCTGACGGCTGTAACTCCACCCTGACGTCTGTGCCACTACCCTGACGTCTGTGCCACTACCCTGACATCTGTGCCTCCGCCCTGACGTCTGTACCTCCGCCCTGACGTCTGTAACTCCACCCTGACGTCTGTGCCACTACCCTGACGTCTGTGCCACTACCCTGACGTCTGTGCCTCTGCCCTGACGTCTGTGCCACTACCCTGACGTCTGTGCCTCCGCCCTGACGTCTGTGCCTCCGCCCTGACGTCTGTGCCTCCGCCCTGACGTCTGTGCCGCTACCCTGATGTCTGTGCCGCTACCCTGATGTCTGTGCCTCCGCCCTGATGTCTGTGCCACTACCCTGACGTCTGTGCCTCCGCCCTGACATCTGTGCCTCCACCCTGACGTCTGTAACTCCACCCTGACGTCTGTGCCTCTGCCCTGACGTCTGTGCCACTACCCTGACGTCTGTGCCTCCGCCCTGACGTCTGTGCCACTACCCTGACATCTGTGCCACTACCCTGACGTCTGTGCCTCTGCCCTGACATCTGTGCCACTGCCCTGACGTCTGTGCCTCCGCCCTGACGTCTGTGCCTCCGCCCTGACGTCTGTAACTCCACCCTGACGTCTGTGCCACTACCCTGGCGTCTGTGCCACTACCCCGATGTCTGTGCCTCCGCCCTGACGTCTGTGCCACTACCCTGACGTCTGTGCCTCCGTCCTGACGTCTGTGCCTCCACCCTGACGTCTGTAACTCCACCCTGACGTCTGTGCCTCTGCCCTGACGTCTGTGCCACTACCCTGACGTCTGTGCCTCCGCCCTGACGTCTGTGCCACTACCCTGACGTCTGTGCCACTACCCTGACGTCTGTGCCTCTGCCCTGACATCTGTGCCACTGCCCTGATGTCTGTGCCTCCGCCCTGACGTCTGTGCCTCCGCCCTGACGTCTGTAACTCCACCCTGACGTCTGTGCCTCTGGCCTGACGTCTGTGCCTCCGCCCTGACGTCTGTGCCTCCGGCCTGACGTCTGTGCCTCCGCCCTGACGTCTGTGCCTCCGGCCTGACGTCTGTGCCTCCGGCCTGACGTCTGTGCCTCCGCCCTGACGTCTGTGCCGCCGGCCTGACGTCTGTGCCTCCGCCCTGACGTCTGTAACTCCGCCCTGACGTCTGTAACTCCTCCCTGACGTCTGTGCCTCCGCCCTGACGTCTGTAACTCCACCCTGACATCTGTGCCTCTGCCCTGACGTCTGTAACTCCGCCCTGACGTCTGTGGCTCTGCCCTGACGTCTGTGCCTCCGCCCTGACGTCTGTGCGTCCGCCCTGACGTCTGTGCCTCCACCCTGATGTCTGTGCCTCCGGCCTGACATCTATACATGCATCATCCTTTTCTCAAAGAGTCTGATTAACTTCAGAAAGAGATGAATTTCTCAGCGATTGACAGAAAGAATTGTACAAGATTTCAGGTTTTAAGACTTTCATTGTAAAAACAAAGTAAACTCAACATCAATTATAGATTACCCAACAGACAACTAATGCATCATACTAATTAACTCAATATAAAATACTTTACAGCCCATATGTAAGCTCCCAGTAGATATCTTACTTTGTGCATTCAGTCCTCCCTGAATCTCAGCAGGCTCCCTCTCCCTGCCACACCTGGGCCAGTCTCCCAGCGTCCTCTGAAAGTCTCTTCCCTCTCTCCTCTGGGTATCCCTGAACTGACTTCCAGCTGTAAGGCCCACCCTGGCAACTCCTTGCTCCTTAAACCTCCACACAGTCTGTCTCTTCGAACAAAGAATCAATTCTCCTAGGCATTTGACTCAGTGGTTAACACAACATAGCCTCTTCCTCTGCTTGGCAGAGCAGCAGCTGTTTTCACTCTCCCTCTCCAAGTCTGAGCGCAGAAGGACCAGCTGCCCCTCTTCCATATCAAGGTGTGAAAACTGGCATTAAATTTTGTATTGGTTTTTCACCTGGATCTCTTTCCCCATGACAACCAAATCACATGGGCCTGTCTCCAGGCAGAGTAGAGTATGATCTCACCATCCCTCATTCCAGAACATTCTGTTTTACCTGTTGTCTGAAAGAGACAGTTTACCACCTTATCAAATCTTGCATTCATCACATTACATTAATCACCTTTATTCACTGTGGGTGGTTCAGCCATACAGGGAGGACAGGAGGAAGTTTGGGAAAGCTATATTGATGAGGATTTGATAGGGGAACAGACAGGCATTGCTGCAGATGTAGACATGAATCCAGGATGATATGTGGCCTTCCTAGTGCCAGAATCAAGGATATCACTGAGTGGTCACAGAACAACCTGTAGCCATGTAAATACTGTGGCTACAAGAGCAGGTCAGAGGTTAGGAATCATGCGATGAGTAACTCACCTCCTGATTCCCCAGTGCCTGTCCACCATCTACAAGGCACAAGTCAGAAACATGATGGAATACTCTCCACCTGCCCGGATGAGTGCATCACCCGCACACTCAAGAAGCTTGACACCATCCAGGACAAAGCAACCCACTTGATTGGCACCACATCCACAAACATTCGCTCCCTCCACTGCTGACGCACAGTAGCAGCCGTGTGTACCATCTACAAGATGCACAGCAGGAATTCACCAAGGATAAGGGCAGCGGATAGATGGGAACACCACCACCTGGAAGTTCCCCTCCAAGTCACTCACCATCCTGACTTGGAAATATATCGCCGTTCCTTCACTGTCACTGGGTCAAAATCCTGGAACTCCCTCGCTAACATCACTGTGGATGTACCTACACTACAGGGACTGCAGCAGTTCAAGAAGGCAGCTCACCACCACTTTCTCAAGGGCAACTAGGGATGGACAATAAATGCTGGCCCAGCCTGTGAAGCCCACATCCTGTGAATCCATAAAAAACACAGAGCTTGTGGTTGTGGTCCATATGCAGCTGAGGTGCTATGGATTAAAAATAACTAAAGTACTGTTACAACTGTGGTTCATATCAGTAGCAATATCATAGGCAGAATGAGAGATGAGATCCTGCAATAGGAGCTAGGAAGGGGACTAGCAAGCAGGGCCTCAGAGATGGTAACCTCCTGACTTTTCCTGGTGTCACCCACTAGTGAGTACAGAAATAGGAGAGAGCAGGTGAAGGTGTGGCTGGGGAGATGGTGCAGGAGATAAGGCTTCAAATTCCTGGGGCAGTGGGACCGGTTCTGTGGGATATGGGACTTGCACAGTCTGGGTGCATTGCAGCTAAACAGGTCCAGGACCAAGGGTTTGCTAGTGCTGCAGGGGAGAGTTTAAACAAACTCGGCAGGGAGATGAGAAACAGGGTGTAACAAGGTGAACAAAGAATTAGGAGTGAGAAATAATAAAGCATTAGATGTGTTCAGACCAAGATGTAATGAAATATAGTCTAAATTAGGTTTACAGTGCATGTATAAAACAGTCAAGGCATGGTGTGTAAGGTTAGCAAACTGCAGGAGCATATGATAAAAAAGGCAGGACTGGGTGCTAAATCCCACTGGACACGAGGTATTCAGGAAGGATGGGAAAGGAAGGAAGTGGTTGAGGTGGTGGGCTAGCAGTTTCTGAAGAGCGTTCAGGAGAATTTTGATTGGTTCTGGGCCAATGAGGAATGAGGCATTGCTGGATCTGACTCTTGGAAATGAGTTGGGTCAAGTGGATCAAGTGTGTATTGCATCATAGGGTTTAGCTTAGTTATGGAAAAGGACATGGAACAATCCACGTTAAAAAATAATTAACTGGGAGAGGATCAACTTCAATGGCATGAGAAAGGATCCGTCCTAGGTAAATTGGAATCAAAGGTTGGCAACAAAACTGTCGTGGAACAATGGGCTGCCTTTAAAGAGGAAATAGTTCAGATCCAGTCAACATACATCCCCATGAGTAGGGCAAACAAATCCAAAGGTCCCTGGATAATGAGAGGTGTAGAGAGTAAATAAAAGATACATGTGACAGATGTCAGGTGGATAGTACAAGTGATAACCAGACTGAACATAGAAAGTTCAGAGAGGACGTCACAAAGTAAATGAGAGAAGTAAAGACAGAGTCTGAGAAAAGACTGGCAGCTAATGTAGAGGGGAATCTAAATGGGCATATAAATAGTAAAAATATATTAAGAAGAGGGGCGAGGAAAGGAGAGACCAAAAGACGGGTTAGGCAGGAGGAGTGGCTAGAGAATCAAATTACATCTGTCTTTACCAAGGAAGAAGATGTTGCCAAAGTCATAGTGAAAGAGGAGTGAGTGGAGACACTGGATGGGCCAAGAATTTAAGGGGAGGCAGTGGTGTAGTGGTATTGCTACTGGACTGGTATTCCAGCTATCTAGGGTAATACTCTAGGGACATGGGTTCTAATCCCACCATGGTAAAAATCTGGAATTAAAAGTCAGATGATGGCCATGAAACCATTGTTGATTGTGTTAAAAACTCATCAATAATGCCCTTTAGTTAAGGAAATCTGCTGTCCTTACATGGTCTAGCCTACATGTGACTCCAGACCCACAGCAATGTTAAAAGGGCAATTAGGAATGGGTAATAAATGCCAGTGATGCCCACATCCCAAGAACAAGTAAATTTTAAAAAAGAATTGACAAAGAGGAGTTATTTAAAAGGTTGGCTGTATTGAAACTTGATAAGTCACTGGGAGTGGAATCTGAGCCTGAGGGAAGTGTGGGTGGAGATTGTGGAGGCTTTGGCCATCTTCTGTGCATATAGAGACAGAGGGTTGTTCAAAAATGGGTGTAAGGCCAGTCAGTTTACCTCTTAGAGAGATGATGATCTGGGACAAAATTAATAGTCACTTGATCCAATATGGATGAATTAGAGCAAATCAACATGGATCTGTTAAAAACAAATTATGTTTGAAGAGGCACATCAGGATGCATTATGGGATAACCCAGGCTTGGCCAAGTTGTGGATACAGATTTTAAGTGTTTGCAGCTTAGAAAAAAAACTAGACCTTTTGATCGGATGATAGCTAAGGAATGTGATTTTTGCATCAGGATAACATAAGTTGATGAATGACCTATGAATAACACTGTAATAAACTGATAGGGTCAACATAGGCAGATGACTAGGCAGAGTAGCAAAATGTCAGGATAGATAAGCAAAGTTTATGTTTTGGAATTAACTGTGAACATCGTTTGTGCTAATGGTCAGGTCATTCTGTGTTTATGTTGTAAACTCATTTGTAATTAAGAATGTAACAATTAGGTATACAAGATAAGATCATTGTGAGTTAATCATGAATATATATATATATATGTATGTATATATATCCAACAGAAACTGTGTAACTTTCAATTGTCTTTTAGAGCACTCTGAAAGAGCATTTCCCATGTGTGCTCACTTGTACTGAATAAAGAGCTGCTGCTGAATCTACCTACAGTCCACTCTGTGTCGAGTGGTTTCTAGATATTCCACAACATGTTCAACTAACTTGACTGAATATTTGTGATGAGGTTACAGAGAGACTTGATGAGGTTAATGTACACTGATTTCCAAAAAGCATTTGATGAAGGCCACATAATAGACTGGCTGGTAAATTTGCAACTCATGGAATGGAAAGGACAGTGGCAGTACGAATACAGAGTCGGCTGAGTGACGGGAAACAGTGAATAATGGTGAACAGCTGTTTTTCGAATTGGAGGATAGTTTGCAGTGGGGTTCCTCACGGATTGGTATAGGGCCACTGCAGTTCTTGTTGTATAGAAATGACCTAGCTCTGGGTGTACAGGGCACAATTTCAAAATATGCAGAAAACACACAACTTGAAATTATTGTGAACTGTGAGGAGGATAATGATAAACTTCAAGAGGACATGAGATATGTATGATTCTAAAGAGGGTGCATGAAGAGAGAGAACAGGGCTATGTGTGCACAAATTATTGAAAGTGACAGGACAGGTTGAGAATGCAGTTCATAAAACATGTAGTATCGTCAGCTTTATAAATAGACACATAGAGTACAAAAGCAAGGACATTATGATGAACTTTACTCTGGAATGCACTGCCTGAGAGTGTGATGGAGACAGGGTCAATTGAGTGATTAGGATCTAGAATGCACTGTCTGAGAGTGTGGTGGAGACAGGGTCAATTGTGGCTTTCCAAAGAGAACTGGCAAGTTGAAGAGAGTGTGCAGGTCGACAGGAGAAGGGCCGGGGAATGGGATTCTTTGTAGTATGGAGAGCTGGGGTGGAGACGATGGGCTGAATGACCTTTCTGTGCTGTAACTAATGTACGATTCAAAATATTCAATTGGGATTGTCAGGCATAGTTATCAGGTCTATCATTTCCTGGTTACCTCTCAACCTTCTTAACTCACAGAGTGACATGCACAATTTTTCAAGATTTTGTGAATCCCTTTTTATACAGAGGATCTTGTAGGTTGTCTTTGATCCTCTGGCACTCCCTCACATAACAGTGCCCCCCCCCCCCCCCCCCCCCCCCCCCCCCCCCCCCCCCCCCCCCCCCAGTATATCTCCCATGACATGAACATCTCTATCACCGCCCTAGGATCAGCTAAATCTGTCTCTGCTGTTTTATATACCTCAAGCCCTTGAAATGTAACTTTCCCTTTGTGATTGGAAAACAGCCCTTATCTGGCTGCTGAGTGTGAGATACTGGGCAGGAAGCAAATCCAATCCAATCTTGTCACGGTTAAAAACAGAAGCAAAGTGTGTGACATCTCTGTGCCTGTGCCCTTTCCATATATAAACCATCCTGCCATGCTCTCTATGTGACCTCTGTGTCAGAGCTGACATAGAGAAATACATTCCCCTTTATTTGACTGGAACCCATGTCAGTTGATCAAGTTTGACCCTCATAATACTTTGTGCATTGAATTATGCAGCACAAAAAATGACCATTCAGCCTATCTTGTCCAATGCTGGTGTTTATGCCCCACAACCACGGGCCTCCTCCCATCCTTATCCATCTCACACCAACAACATATCCCTCTATTCCTTTCTCTTCCTTATGTGTTTATCTAACTCTCCTTTAAATTACATCGATATTATTTACCTGCCCACCTCCAGTGGTCGTGATTTCCATATTCTAACACTTTTGGGGGAAGATGTTTCTCCTGAATTCCCTGTTAGGTTTATTTGTGTCGATCTCATGTTTATAAGCCCCTAGTTCTGCTCTCCCCCGACAAGTGAAAATAGTGTTCCTAAGTCAGCCATATCAAGCCCCTTCACAATGCTGAAGGCCTCTATCAAGTTACCCCCTCAGCCATCACTTCTCCAGAGAAACAAAGCTCAATCCGTTCAGTCTTTCCAGATAGTTAATGCCAACTGACTTTTCCCATCTGAAAGGTGGTTTATAATTGTCCTTTTGAGAGCACTGGTTCAATTAGATCTCTGTTATGGCTCTCCCTTCATAGCAAGCGTTGTTTTTCTTTCCATATAAAGCTTCTTGTTCAAAGACCTTTAAAGTGTGTCTATATTTATATAGCCAGCTCCCAGTCCCATTTAAAATTATACTCAGCTGATGCCCCTATTAAAACATGTCACCAACATATCTATTAACCTTCAAACAAACTGCAGCCCGATGTGTCAGACTCACTGTGGTCCAAAAGTACCAGGTGACCCACCCCTCTTCCTCATTTCTAGGTCAGTTGTGGCTGGAAGCTATATTTTTCCAAGGGGCTTCCTGAATTAGCTGGTTTCCAATGGACAGAACCTGTTACTTTTCTGGAAAGCAGCAAACACCGGATCCCCTCTGACAAGGAAAGGGAGTGTCAGGAAACGGGAATGTCTTTGATTTGTCGGAAGACAGTTTCCACTGAGCCTCTTGCCATCCCTGATCGCCATCACTGTGGGCAGCTGCTGTGCTATTCTGAGCGAGTCGTGAGGAGTAGGTATTAACCAGTTCCTGGGCTAACGTAACCAGATCCTCACTCTCTTGTCTCATCAGAGAGACAAGCCCTGAGCAGGGAAGGTGTGATGGTGTTCTCCAGATTAACACACACTCTGTCACATTCAGCTCTTCCATTCCAGCCCAACTGCTATTAGAATAATTACATAAAAGGCTTCTGAAGCCAACCATGTCCAAATGGACATAAGGGGCATAAAGGGTCCAGCAGTTGTAGTTTGACAGCTCTGAGAATTG
The DNA here is from genome assembly GCF_017639515.1 of Carcharodon carcharias. Classification (NCBI taxonomy): domain Eukaryota; kingdom Metazoa; phylum Chordata; class Chondrichthyes; order Lamniformes; family Lamnidae; genus Carcharodon; species Carcharodon carcharias. Next base: position 100,447,906 of record NC_054476.1, read on the forward strand.
AATGGTATCTATAGTTGATATAAAAAGAGCTCTCACCTCAGTCCCATTCTGCTGCCCTTTCCCATTCCATAAGATAAGAGCAGGAGTAGGCCATTCAGCCCTTCAAGCCTGCTCTGCCATTCAATTCGGTGGTGAAGAGAAGTAGGGGAGTGTGTGGGGGTGACGGGAGGTGGGGAGGGTGAGGGGAGGTGTGGGAGGGTGTGGGAGAGTTGGGGAGGTGTGTATTAGTGAGGAGGGTGTGGGGGTGTGTTAGGGATGTAGGAGTGAGGGGGAGTTGGGGAGGGTACGGAGATGAGGGGAAGCTGAGGAGGGTATGGGGTGAGGGAGACTGGGGGAGGATGTGGGAGAGGGTGTGGGGGAGTAGGGGATGTGTGTTAGTGTGGTAGGCAGTGGAGGTCTGGATAGTGGGGGAAGGTATGGGAGTGAGGGGGAGTGGGGGAGGGTACAGGGTTGAGGGGGAGGGCGTGGGCCTGAGGGGAGTGGGGAAGGGTCTGAGGCTGAGAGGGAATGACGAAGGGTGGGAGCTGAGGGGGGAGTGAGGAAGCGTGTGGGGGAGCGGGGTAGGGTATTGGGCTGAGGGGAAGTGGGGAGGTTATGTGGTGAGGGGGAGGGTATGGGGGTGGGGAAAATGGGGGAGGGTGTGGGGCTGAGGGGCAGTGGGGGAGGATGTGGGGCTGAGGGGGAGTGAGGGAGCGTGTAGGGGAGTAGGGGAGGGTATGGGGTGAGGGGGAGGGTATGGGGTTGAGGTGGAATGGGGGTGGGTGAGATGGGGATGAGGGGAGTGGGGCTAAGGGGCAGTGGGGGAGGATGTGGGGCTGAGGGGGAGTGAGGGAGCGTGTGGGGAAGTAGGGGAGGGTATGGGGTGAGGGGGAGTGGGGGTGTGTAAAGGGGGTGAGGATGAGGCGAGTGGGGGAGGGTGTGGGGGTGAGGGGGAGTGGGGATGGGGGTGAGGGGTGTGGGGGAGGGTGTGGGGGTGAGGGGGAGTGGGGATGGGGGTGAGGGGAGTGGGGGAGGGTGTGGGGGTGAGGGGGAGTGTGGGAGGGTGGGGGGGTGAGGGGAGTGGAGGGGGAGGGTGTGGGGGTGAGGGGGATGTGGGGGTGAAGGGAGTGTGGGAGTTATGGGGATGAGGGGGGTGGGGGTGAGAGGCGTGGGGGAGGGTGCAGGGATGAGGCGCTTGGGGGAGGGGGAGGGTGAGCGGGTTGGGGTGGGTGTGAGGGGAGTGGGGGTGAGGGGTGAGGAGGAGTGGGGGAGGGTGAGTGGTTTGGGTGAGGGGAGTGTGGGTGGCTGTGAGGGGAGTGGGAGAGGGTGACGGGATGAGGGGAGTGGGAGAGGGTGAGGGGATGAGGGTGAGGGGAGTGGGGGTGGGTGTGGGTTGGGGGGCAGGGAGAAAGTGAGAAGGCGGGAAGTGAAGGATTAGCTCATTGCTGAGTGTTGATACACAGCAGCCGTGGGTTTTATTGAGTGGTCTATGAGCAGCCTATAAACACGTTTTAAGGTGTGGAATCAGAGCTGGTAGGCAGGCATTGTATAACAGGCCAAGATAGTAGGATCATGCTTATTAGTTAAGGTTTAATGACATTGTGCCATCAGTGTGTTTGGAAAAGCACACAACAGCACCACTCACAGGAACAAGAGCCAGCAGTCCAGCATTCAAATACCACGGATGCTGGAAATCTGAAACAAAAACAAAAATTGCTGGAAAAACTCAGCAGGTCTGACAGCATCTGTGGAGAGAAAGACAGAGTTAACATTTTGAGTCTGTATGACTCTTCAGAGCTGAAGGGAAGTAGAAGTGTGGTGAAATATAAGCTGTTTAAAGGGGATGGGACTGGTGAAGCTGGATAGAAGGCCAGAGAAAGGTGGAGGCAGAGGAGAGATTGTGAAAGATATCATAAACAAAAGGTCAAAGGGGTGTTGATGGTGGTGATACCGGCTAAAGGAGGTGCTAATGGTGACATTAAGAATAGAAAGCAGGATGTGATAATGGCCGGACTAGGGTAAGCTCTCTGGAAAGTGACAGACGGCCCAGGTGGGGATGGGGGGGGGAGGGGACGGTGTGGGAAAAAAGGATCGAAAATAGGCTGTAAGCTGGGGATAAAACAATGAATAAAATGGAAATAAATTTTAAAAATTATAAGAATGAAAATAAGTGGGGGGAAAATAAATAAATATTAAAAAATAAAAATGAATAAGAAAAAAGGGGGATCGGAACTGGGGGTGGGGATGGAGGAGAGAGTTCATGGTCTGAAGTTGTTGAACTCAATATTCAGTCCGGAAGGCTGTAAAGTGCCTAGTCGGAAGATGAGGTGCTGTTCCTCCAGTTTGCGTTGGGCTTCACTGGACCATTGCAGCAAGCCAAAGATGGACATGTGGGCATGAGAGCAGGGTGGAGTGTTAAAATGGCAGTGACAGGGAGGTCTGGGTAATGCTTGTGGACAGACCGAAGGTGTTCCGCAGGCGGTCACCCAGTCTGCGTTTGGTCTCTCCAATGTAGAGGAAACCGCATTGGGAGCAGCAAATGCAGCAGACTAAGTTGAGGGAAGTGCAAGTGAAGCATTGCTTCACCTGAAAGGAGTGTTTGGGTCCTTGGACAGTGAGGAGAGGGGAAGTAAAGGGGCAGGTGTTACACCTTCTGCCGTTGCATGGGAAGGTGCCGTGGGAGGGGGTTGAGTTGTATGGGGTGATGGAGGAGTGGACTAGGGTGTCTGGAGGGAATGGTCCCTACAGAATGCCGGCAGGGGGGGTGAGGGGTAGATGTGTTTGATGGAGGCAGTGGCAACCACCACTGCCGGCATTCACCATAGTGATGTCCTCACACACTCATCAATGTGCTCCAATCACTGGGACCAGGGCAGGGCACAGGAGAGGGGCTGGAGATGGAATGAGAGGGAGGGGAACAGAAGAAACCCTCAGGGACTTGGCGGGGAAAGAAATTCAGAGGCAGGGAGGGAGAGTGACCTGGTAGGATCATCATCGAGTGTCAGCTCTACCTCAGTCAGTAGTACAGTTGCCTCTGAACCACAAGGTTCTGGGTTCAAGTCCCACCCCTGACGCTCCAGTGCAGTGCTGAGTGAGGGCTGCACAGTTGGAGGCACCGTCTTTCAAATGAGAAGTTAAACTGAAGCCCCCACCTGCCTGCTGAGGTAGACGGAAAGATCCGACAGCATTATTTTGAAGAGAAGCAGAGGAGTTCCCCTCAGTGCCCTGGCCAACACTTATTACTCAATCAACGTTGCAAAAAACAGATGATTTGGTTATTATCACATTGCTGATTGTGGGAGCTTGCTGTGCACATGTACATTACAACAGTAATGCTTTGAAAGGTATTTCATTGGCTGCAAAGCACTTTGAGAAGCCCTGTATTCATGAACATGAGGGACCATGTGGTAAGAGACTTGGAAAAAGGGAGAGAGAGATGAACCACCGCTGTCCATGTGGTGTAGTTCCTTAGATAGCAACTTCCAAATCCATAACTATTAATTGGCTGCGTGACTGGAGACAGAGGGTAGGGATAATGGGCAGCTACTTTAATATTTTTTTATTCATCCTAGCTATTTGAACATCACTGCCAAGGCCAGCATTTATTGCCCATCACTAATTACCCTTGAGAAGGTAGTGGTGAGCTGCCTTTTTGAACCGCTGCAACCGGTCATATATTTCCAAGTCAGGATGGTGAGCGACTTGCAGGGGAACTTCCAGGTGGTGGTGTTCCCATCTATCTGCTGCCCTTGTCCTTCTAGATGGAGGGACTGAATATATATGGATGTGGTGCCAATCAAGTGGGCTGCTTTGTCCTGGATGGTGTCAAGCTTCTTGAGTGTTGTGGGAGCTGCATTCATCCATGCAAGTGGGGATTATTCCATCAGACTCCTGACTTGTGCCTTGTAGATGGTGGACAGGTTTTGGGGAGTCAGGAAGTGATTGCGGGATTCCTAGCCTCTGACCTGCTCTTGTAGCCACAGTATTTATATGGCTAATCCAGTTCCGCTTCTTGTCAATGGTAACCCCCAGGATGTTGATGGTGGGGAATTCAGTGATGGTAATGCCATTGAATGTCAGGGGGCGATGGTTGGTTTCTCTCTTGTTGAAGATGGTCATTGCCTGGCACTTGTGTGGCATGAATGTTACTTGCCACTTGTCAGCCCAAACCTGGATATTGCTTCAGTATCTCAGGAGTCGTGAATGGTGCTGAACATTGTGTAATCATCAATGAACATCCCCACTTCTGACCTTATGATGGAAGGAAGATCATTGATGAAGCAGCTGAAGATGGTTGGGTTGAGGACACTGGCCTGCATTGATGTCCTGGAACTGAGATGATTGACATCCAACAACCACAATCTTTGTGCTAGGTATGACTCCAACCAGCAGGGAGTTTTCCCCCTGCTTCCCATTGACTCCAGTTTTGCTAGGTCCCCTTGATGGCACACTCAGTCTAACGCTTGATGTCTCACCTCACCTCGGGAGTTCAGCCCTTTTGTCCATGTTTGAACCTAGGCTGTAATGAGATCAGGAGCTGAGTGGCCCTGGCGGAACCCAAACTGGGCATCAGTGAGCAGGTTATTGCTAAGCAAGTGCCGCTTGATAGCACTGCTGATGACCCCATCCATTACTTTACTGATGATGGAGAGTAGACTGATGGGGTGGTAATTGGCAGTGTTGGATTTGTCCTGCTTTTTGTGTACAGGACGTACCTGGGCAATTTTCCACATAGCTGGGTAGATGCCAGTGTTGTAACTGTACTGGAACAGCTTGGCTAGGGGCTCAGCAAGTTCTGGAGCACAGGTCTTCAGTACTATTGCCAGAATATTGTTAGGGCCCATAGCCTTTGTGGCATCCAGTGCCTTCAGCCGTTTCTTGATATCACGTGGAGTGAATCGAATTGGCTGAAGATTGGCATCTGTGATGCTGGGGACTTCCGGAGGAGGCTGAGATGGATCGTCCACATGGCACTTCTGGCTAAAGATTGTAGCAAATGCTTCAGCCTTATCCAATGCACTGCTGTGCTGGGCTCCTCCATCATTGAGGATGGGGATATTTATAGAGCCTCCTCCTCCAGTCAGTTGTTTAATTGTCCACCACCATTCATGACTGGATGTGGCAGGACTGCAGAGCTTAGATCTGATCTGTTGGTTGTAGGATCGCTTAGCTCTGTCTATCACTTGCTGCTTATGCTGTTTGGCACACAAGTAGTCCTGTGTTATAGCTTCACCAGGTTGACACCTCATTTTTAGGTATGCCTGGTGCTGCTCCTGGCATGTCCTCCTGCACTCTTCATTGAACCAGTGTTGATCCCCTGGCTTGATGGTAATGGTAGAGTGGGGGATATGCTGGGCCATGAGGTTACAGATTGTGTTTGAGTACAATTCTGCTGCTGCTGATGGCCCACAGCACCTCATGGTTGCCCGGTTTTGGTTGTTAAATTTGTTCGAAATCTATCCCATTTAGCACGGTGGTAGTGCCACAAAACACGATGGAGGGTATCTCAGTGTGAAGACAGGACTTCATCTCCACAATTACTGTGCGGTCGTCACTCCTACCGATACTGTGTGGACAGATGCATCTGCGGCAGGCAGGTTGGTGAGGATGAGGTCAAGTATGTTTTTCCCTCTTGTTGGTTCCCTCATCACCTGCTGCAGACCTATTCTAGCAGCTATTTCATTTAGGACTCGGCCAGCTGGGTCTGTGGTGGTGATACCGAGCCACTCTTGGTGATGGACATTGAAGTTCCCCACCCAGAGTACATTCTGCACCCTTGCCACCCTCAGTGCTTCCTCCAAGTGGTGTTCAACATGGGGGAGCACTGATTCATCAGTTGAGGGAGGGTGGTACGTGGTAATCAGCAGGAGGTTTCCTTGTCCATATTTGACCTGATGCCATGAGACTTCATGGGGTCTGGAGTCGATGTTGAGGACTCCCAGGGCAACTCCTTCCTGACTGTATACCACTGTGCCACCACCTCTGCTGGGCCTGTCCTGATGGTGGGACAGGACATACCTAGGGATGGTGAAGGTGGTGTCTGGGACATTATCTGTAAGATATGATTCCATAGGGATGACTATGTCAGGTTGTTGCAAGACTAGTCTGTGAGACAGCTCTCCCAATTTTGGCACTAGCCCCCAGATGTTAGTAAGGAGGACTTTTCAGGATCGATAGGGCTGTGATTGCTATTGTCCCTGTCCCAATATAGGTGCCAGTGTCCCATGGAATGGATGCCCTCCTTCTCACATCACCCCTTCAGCCATGTGTTCACCTCGCTGATCTGTTTATCCCTAGGCTAATTTACATGTGGTTCAGGTAGCAATCTAGGGACTACAACCCTTGAAGTCCTGTCCTATAGTTTAGCTCCTTGTTCCTGGTACTCTCGAAACAGAACATCTTGTCTATTCTTCCCTATGCTGTTGGTCCCAATATGAATCACAATAACTGGATCCTCCCCCTCCCACTCCAATATCCTTTTAAGCTGGTTCCACATGTCTCTCATCCTGGCACTAGACAGGTAACAAACTATGTGGGACTCTCAATCTTGCTTACAAAGGACACTATCCATCCCCTAAATATTGAATCCCCTACAACTTACATGTTACACTTGCCCTCTTCCTCCCTCTCTGCACAGCCTCTTGCTCCAACATTCTGGATGTCCTTCCAACAGTCTTTATCCTTCTCTTCAACAGTACCTGTTGGATAGGATCAGTTTCTGTGGATCCTCATCCTCTATCTCGTCAGTCACACCAACCCCATTCTGAACCTTTGCCTCTCTACGAGGTGTGAACGAAGTCTGGAGCAAACTGTCCAGATATTTCTACCCTCCCTTATGTGTCAGAGTGTTTCCAACTCACACTCGAGCTCAGTGACTCTGAGCCAGAGGGATCCGAGATGGAGACATCTACAGATGTGTTCACTCAGGACAATCTCACTCTCCGTAAACCCCCACATAATACAGCCCAGACACACAACTTGCTTTCATATCTCTTCATCTAGATCATTTAAATATATTTATATATTTTTTAAGTTCGCTTTTATTTCTTTTCTACACATTCACTTATGCTAAGCACTGAAAGACTATTTGTTAGATGATTTAAACTTGCCAGAAATAAACTCAAGACTTGTCCCTGATTTAAGAAAAAGACACTCACCAATCAGTTCCTTCCCATGTGTTGACATCAGCTTAGATCTTTGTTAGCTCTCTCCCTGATGCTCACACTTCCTATCTTCACTCAGTGATTGGAAGAGAGTGAGAGAGGGTGGGAGAAGCAGAGAGGCGGAGGGTTGGCAAGAGAGGATGAAAGGGAAAGGCCAGCAGAGCGAAAGAGTGAGAGTGGGAAAGATGTAACCAGAGAGGGAGGAAAGGAAAAGGAGCAAGAGTGAGATACGCGAGAAGGGTGGTAGTTGGTAATAGGGGGAGAGAGAGGAAACAGAGAGGGGGGAGCAGAGGACAGAGAGGGAGACTGAGAGGAAATGGAAGAGAGAAAAATGGAGAGTAAGACCAAATGATAGATTCAGAAAGAGAGTAAAGAGGAGTGTGTGTTAGAGACATTGAGAGAGAATCAGATGTCACAAAATTTGGATGTGCATAGCCCCATTTTTGGGCACTATGGGTGGTCACAGAGGTCCAAAATGGCATCACAGTGCATGCACACACTTACAGCAAGTTATGCCAGATGCTATAGTGGTAAACATGCATGCAGCAAGCAGCAATAGGAAGAAATCCCCCCGCAAGACTTCTTAAAGTCTACTTTCAGGTTAGTTGCAGATTGATGTCTTCTGGCAGTTGCTGTGATTATAGCAGTTTTTGGTAGTTTGTAAAGTTGTTGAAGGTTGAAGTCTGAATGGTGTGTGTGGCAGGTGTTGAAGAACTTGCTCTTCACTTCAAGGATTCTCACAATCCATTTGCTCCCAGACATAGGTGCAGTCATTTGCATCCCCTTTGGCTTATAGCATGACAGGAAGAATGAGCAGAGGAGACAAAGAGCAGGACAAACAGCTGGAAGAGGGAGGAGGCAGAGTGATTGAAGAGCTTTCAGCAGCAGGTCATATTTGCCCAAAGTGTTCAGGGGAAATTCTCCTCCCTGAACCTCAGTGAGCATCAGTGTGTTAAATGTTTGTGCTTCATGAAGGAAGCCATCACTCAAATCTGCAAAGCTTCAACTGCCATCTCAGAGCAGGGTAAGTACGGCATTGCAGTGGTGGTGAAGGTGGCTGAGGACATGAACTTTTATGCATCTGTTTCAAAGAACAAAGAAAAGTACAGCACAGGAACAGGCCCTTCGGCCCTCCAAGCCTGCGCTGATTGTATTGCCCATCAACTAAAACATTTTGCATTTCCAGGGTCCATATCCCTCTATTCCCATCCTATTCATGTATTTGTCAAGCTGCCTCTTAAACACCACTATCGTACCTGCTTCCACCACCTCCTCTGGCAGTGAATTCCAGACACTCACTACCCTTTACGTAAAAAACTTGCCCTACACATCTCCTCTATAATTTTCTCCTCTCACCTTAAATCTATGTCCCCTATTAATTGACTCTTCCACCCTGGGAAAAAGCTTCTGACTATCTACTCTGTCCATGCGACTCATAATTTTGTAAACTTCTATCAAGTCGCCCCTCAATCTCCGCCGCTCTAGTGAGAACAATCCGAGTTTCTCCAACCTCTCCTCATAGCTAATAACCTCCAGACCAGGCAGCATCCTGGTAAACCTCCTCTGCACCCTCTCCAACGCCTCCATATCCTTCTGGTAATGTGACGACCAGAATTGCACGCAATATTCCAAGTGTGTCCTAACCAAGGTTCTACACAGCTGCAGCATGACTTCCCAGCTTTTATACTCAATACCCCTGCCAATGAAGGCAAGCATGCCATATGCCTTCCTGACTACCTTATCCACCTGCGTTGCTACCTTCAGTGACCTGTGGACCTGTACACCCAGATCCCTCTGCCCGTCGATGCACTTAGGGGTTCTGCCATTCTCCTTACAGGCTGGAGCTGTTTGTAACACCTGCAAGTTTCCCATTCACTGGTATATAAGGGAAAGGTTCTGTTCACTGACAGCTAACCACATTTCATCCTCTCTTGCCAGAGATAAGCAGGGGCAGTGAGCATGTGGCTTCACGAGGATGGAGCAGGCTGTCATTGACTGCTTGCATGTTGCTTTGCAGGTGTCACAAGTCAGTCTCCCCAATTCTTGACCCAAAAGGGATTCCACTCCCTCATTGTCCAGCTCTATGTGACCATAAGCAGCATTATCATGTGGACCAATGCCCAGTATCCTGACAGTCATTAAGGTGCCTTCATTCTGTGGCAGTCGCTGTACCATCACTACAGCAAACCAAAGTGTGTCTACTGGGTGACAAAAACTATTCACTGGCCACATGGGTGATGCCTCCAGAACACCACAAGCACAGGGTGCACACATACAGCAAAAGCCCAGCTTTTTCAAATTCTTTCATGAGGTGCCAAGGCCATCATTTGTTGCCCATCCCTAATTCATCTTGAACTGAATGGCTTTACTCGGCCATTTCAGAGGACATTGCTGTGGGTTTGGAGTCACATGTAAGCCAGACCAGGTAAAGACGGCAGATTTCCTTCCCTAAAGGACATTAGTGACCAGAGGTGTTTTTTTAAAACAATTGCTGAGTGTTTTATGGTCACTATTATTGAAATTAGCTTTATATTCCAGCTGCCATGATGGGATTTGAACCCATGTCCCCAGAGCCTGGGCCTCTGAATCATTAGTCCAGTGACATTACTACGACAACAGTGCACCCCTCAAAGCTGCCACGAGAATTGTGATAGAGCAGACCATTGGCATGCTGAAACGATGCTCTTACTGTCTGGGCTAGTCTGCAGGAGCCCTGCAGCACTCAGCAGAGTATGCGTTAGGATTCATGGTGGTCTGCTGTAATATGCACAGGTTCACAAATATGAGGGCAAAGCCATTGGTACCAGGTACACGGCGAGCAGCTGAGGAAGACAAGAAGGAAGAGGCAGCCTAGACAGCCCTTTTCTGGCTGGATTGTCCACAAACCTGTACAATAGCAATTCGAGGAAGTGCAATGCCAATTCCCCATTCACCAACAGTCCCTTAGCCTCCCTACATCTGTCATTGTCCATCACCACACTTTCTTGACCACAATGCTAAAATACAAGCCCAAAATTTCCAACCAAAATTATTAATCAAGCAATGCCATATTGCATAGAAACATCAATTAATCAGGTTACAGTGATCATGGGGGATTTCAATATGCAGGTAGACTGGGAAAATCAGGCTGGTAGTGGATCCCAAGAAAAGGAATTTGTGGAATGTTTACGAGATGGCTTTTTGGAGCAGCTTGTGGTGGAGCCCACAAGGGAACAGGCAATTCTAGATTTAGTGATGTGTAATGAGGCAGATTTGATAAGGGAGTTTAAGGTGAAGGAACCCTTAGGAGGAAGTGACCATAATATGATAGAATTTACCCTGCAATTTGAGAGGAAAAAGCTGGAATCAGATGTAACAGTGTTACAGTTGAATAAAGGCAACTACAGGGGCATGAGGGAGGAGCTGGCCAGAATTGACTGGGAGATGACCCTAGCAGGAAAGACAGTGGAACAGCAACGGCAGGAGTTTCTGGGAGTAATTTGGGAGACACAGCAAAAATTCATCCCTAGGAAGAAGAAGCATACTAAAGGGAGGATGAGGCAACCATGGCTGACAAGGGAAGTCAGGGACAGCATAAAAGCTAAAGAGAAAGCATACAATGCGGCGAAGAGCAGTGGGAAACCAGGGGATCGAGAAGCCTACAAAGACCAACAGAGGACAACTCAAAAAAAGTAAGGAGGGAGAAGATTAAATATGAGGGTAAACTAGCCAGTAATATAAAAGAAGATTACAAGAGTTTTTTTAGATATATAAGGGGTAAGAGAGAGACAAAAGTGGACATTGGGCCGCTGGAAAATGAAGCTGGAGAAGTAGTAGTGGGGAACAAAGAAATGACGGAGGAACTGAATAGGTACTTTGCTTCAGTCTTCATGGTGGAAGACACGAGTGACATCCCCAAGTTCAAGAGAGTCGGGGGGCAGAGGTGAGTATGGTGGCCATTACCAAGGAGAAGGTGCTAGGAAAACTGAAAGGTCTGAAGATGGATAAATCACCTGGACCAGATGGATTACACCCCAGAGTTCTGAAGGAGATAGCTGAAGAGATAGTGGAGGCATTAGTGGTGATCTTTCAGGAATCACTGGAGTCAGGGAGGGTCCCAGAGGACTGGAAAATCGCGAATGTAACCCCCCTGTTTAAGAAGAGAGTGAGGCAAAAGATGGGAAATTACAGGCCGATTAGCCTGACCTCAGTCGTTGGTAAGATTTTAGAGTCCATTATTAAGGATGAGATTTCAGAATACTTGGAAGTGCATGGCAAAATCGGGCAAAGTCAGCATGGTTTCATCAAGGGGAGGTGATGCCTGACAAATCTGTTAGAATTCTTTGAGGAGGTAACGAGTAGGTTAGACAAAGGAGAGCCAATGGATGTTATCTACTTGGACTTCCAGAAGGCCTTTGACAAGGTGCTGAACAGGAGGCTGCTCGGTAAGATAAGAGCCCATGGTGTTAGAGGCAAGGTACTAGCATGGATAGAAGATTGGCTGTCTGGCAGGAGGCAGAGAGTGGGGATAAGGGGGTCCTTCTCAGGATGGCGGCCGGTGACTAGTGGAGTTCCGCAGGGGTCAGTGTTGGGACAACAACTTTTCACTTTATACATTAATGATCGAGATGAAGGAACTGAGGGCATCCTGGCTAAGTTTGCAGATAATACAAAGATAGGTGGAGGGACAGGTAGTATTGAGGAGGCGGGGAGGCTGCAGAAGGATTTGGAAAGGTTAGGAGAATGGGCAAAGAAGTGGCAGATGGAATACAACATGGGGAAGTGTGAGGTCATGCACTTTGGTAGGAAGAATAGAGGCATGGACTATTTTCTAAATGGGGAGAGAATTCAGAAATCTGGAGTGCGAAGGGACTTGGGAGTCCTAGTCCAGGATTCTCTTAAGATTAACTTGCAGGTTGAGTCAGTAGTTAGGAAGGTAAATGCAATGTTGGCATTTATTTCGAGAGGACTAGAATATAAAAGCAGGGATGTGCTGCTGAGGCTTTATAAGGCTCTGGTCAGACAAGATTTAGAATATTGTGAGCAATTTTGGGCCCCGTATCTCAGGAAGGATGTGCTGGCCCTGGAGAGGGTCCAGAGGAGGTTCACGAGAATGATCCCAGGAATGAAAGGCTTAACATGTGAGGAACGTTTGAGGACTCAGGGTCTATACTCGATGGAGTTTAGAAGGATGAGGGGGATCTGATTGAAACTTACAGAATACTGAAAGGCCTGGCTAGCGTGGAAGTGGGGAAGATGTTTCCATTAGTAGGAGAGACTAGGATCCGAGGGCACAGCCTCAGAGTAAAGGGAAGACCTTTCAGAACAGAGATGAGGAGAAACTTCTTTAGCCAGAGAGTGGTGAATCTATGGAATTCATTGCCACAGAAGGCTGTGGAGGCCAGGTCATTGAGTGTATTTAAGACCGAGATAGATAGGTTCTTGATTGGTAAGGGGATCAAAGGTTATGAGGCGAAGGCGGGAGAATGGGGCTGAGAAACTTATCAGCCATGATTGAATGGGCTGAATGGCCTAATTTCTGCTCCTATGTCTTATGGTCTTAATCAGCCTTTCCCTTGTCTTTTGTGTGCCTTTGCCTGTCCTGGGGGCTAATGGAAGGCTGCTGACTTTCAGATGGCCCTCCAGGAGGATGACCTCAAGCAGTTTTGAATCTCAAAGGGCAGGCTTCGCATGACACCATTGTGGTATGGATGGCAGCAGTTTGGGCTGGTGGGCTGACACGCAACAGCACGAGCACTGGGAGTGCTGTCATCCTGAGAGAGGACAGCAGGTCCATGGGCCCACTGTCATCATCCCAGGGTGGAATCTCAGCAGCCCCAGTCATGTGTCGGAGGATATATTGCTGAAAATCCCTTTGAACTTGTTATCCACAGGTATGATGGCAGCAGCCTATGCTCGAGATGCAGCAAGCTGATCTTGCATAGCTTCAGTCTGAGCTACTGCTGCAGCACCCAGCTGCTGTGTGGCTTCTGCTCAGGCTGCAATAGAAGCTGAGGCATCAGCTAGACTCTGCATCATTGCTGGGCACACAAGTGAATGAATGGAGCTGAGCACCATTTGCACACAGAAAAGGATGGGCTTCCATCTCGACACATAACCCATGTGAGGCTGGTGCTGGGACGCTGGTTGCATCATCACTGTCTTCATGTTGTTGTGCCACTGCCTGGCCGGGCTCTTGGAGAGCCGAGAGAGGGGCAATGTCGGGTGGTAATGAGGGGGAAGTAACAGCTGCATGTTTATGCCACCTGCTGCTTCGAAATTGGCACAGAATGTGGGTCAAGAGAAGTAGGAGGTGAGCTAAGGGTTCTTATCCCCATCGACATTTCAGCCCCACCACTGATCACAGCCTCAGTAATGATGGTGAGCACTGCCTATTGCACAGGACTAGGGGCTTGCAGCCTGTCCCTCTGCACCCTCTAGTTAGCTTCTGCTGGCTCTAGTTGTGCATCACCTGCAGTAGAGAGAGAAAGGTATCAGTCAGTGTGCTGCAAAGTGTTTGGGTATGAGACAGCTACAGTTGAATAGCTGGCAGTGTGTGTGTGCAATCTGGGAGATGTGTGTGTGCAGCATACAGCACTGCAACGTGTGTGTCTGAGAGAGGTGAAGATATAAAAGATTACCATAAGAAATTATTAATCCCGACAGTTGGAGGGGAGTAAATATGTGAAGGTGCATTGTGTAGTGTGTACAGCTAGCGATGTAGTTGTAAAGGGGGTGTGAGGGCATTGTGCTGAGTATACAGCAAGTGGTGTAGTTGTAAATTGGGTGAGAGTGCATTGTGCAGTGAGTACAGCTATTAGTGCCGTTGTAAATGGGGAGTGAGTGTATCGGGCATTGTTTAAAGTTAGTTGTGCAGTTGTAAATGGGATGTGTGAGCGTTGTGCAGTGTGTACAGCTAGTGGAGCAGTTGTAAATGGGGAGTGAGTTCATTGTACAGTGTGTACAGTGAGTAGAGCAGTTGCAAAGGGGGTGGGTGCGTAATTGTGCAGTGTGTACAGCTAGTGATGCAGTTGTAAATGGGGAGTGAGTGCATTGTGCAGTGTGTACAGCTAGTGGAGTTGTTGTAAAGGGGGTGTGAGGGCAGTGTGCACATCTAGTTGAGCAGTTGTAAATGGGGTGTAAGTGCACTGTGCAGTGTGTACAGCTGGTGGAGCAGTTGTAATGAGGGTGTGAGTGCATTGTACATTGTGTACAATGAGTGCAACCGTTGTAAATGGGGTTTGAGGTCATCGTGCAGTGTGTACAGCTATTGGTCCTGTTGTAAAAGGGGTGTGAGTGCTTTGTGCAATGTGTACAGCTAGTGGAGCTGTTATAAATGGGGTGTGAGTGAATTGTGCAGTGTGTACAGCTTGTGGTGCAGTTGTAAATGGGGTGTGAGGGCATTGTGCTGAGTATACAGCTAGTGGTGTAGTTGTAAATTGGGTGAGAGTGCATTGTGCAGTATGTGCAGTGGGTGGTGCTGTTATAAATGGGGTGTGAGTGAATTGTGCAGTGTGTACAGCTTGTGGAGCAGTTGTAATGGGGGTGTGAGGGCATTGTGCTGAATATACAGCAATTAGTGCAGTTGTAAATGAGGAGTAAATGTATCGTGCACTGTTTAAAGTTAGTTGTGCAGTTGTAAATGGGATGTGTGAGCTTTGTGCAGTGTGTACAGTGAGTACAACAGATGTAAATGGGGTGTGAGTGCATTGTGAAGTGAGTACAGCTATTAGTGCAGTTGTAAATGGGGAGTGAATGTATCGTACACTTTAAAGTTAGTTGTGCAGTTGTAAATGGGATGTGTGAGCTTTGTGCAGTGTGTACACTTTAAAGTTAGTTGTGCAGTTGTAAATGGGATGTGTGAGCTTTGTGCAGTGTGTACAGCTAGTGGAGCAGTTGTAAATGGGGAGTGAGTTCATTGTACAGTGTGTACAGCTTGTGGAGCAGTTGTAATGGGGGTGTGAGGGCATTGTGCTGAATATACAGCAATTAGTGCAGTTGTAAATGGGGAGTAAATGTATCGTGCACTGTTTAAAGTTAGTTGTGCAGTTGTAAATGGGATGTGTGAGCTTTGTGCAGTGTGTACAGTGAGTACAACAGATGTAAATGGGGTGTGAGTGCATTGTGAAGTGAGTACAGCTATTAGTGCAGTTGTAAATGGGGAGTGAATGTATCGTACACTTTAAAGTTAGTTGTGCAGTTGTAAATGGGATGTGTGAGCTTTGTGCAGTGTGTACAGCTAGTGGAGCAGTTGTAAATGGGGAGTGAGTTCATTGTACAGTGTGTACAGTGAGTGGAGCAGTTGCAAAGGGGGTGTGCGTAATTGTGCAGTATGTACAGCTAGTGGTGCAGTTGTAATTGGGCTGTGAGTAATTGTGCAGTGTGTACAGCTAGTGGAGCTGTTGTAAAGGGGGTGTGAGTGAATTGTACACTGCGTGCAGCTAGTGGTGCATTTGTAAATGGGGTGTGAGTGCATCATGCAGTGTGTACAGCTAGTGAAGCAGTTGTAAAGGGGGTGTGAGTGAATTGTACACTGCGTGCAGCTAGTGGTGCATTTGTAAATGGGGTTTGAGAGCATGATGCAGTGTGTACAGCTAGTGGTGCAGTTGTCATTAGGGTTGTTGTGAAAGGTGTGTGTGTGCATTGTGCAGAGTGTACTGCCAGTGGAGCAGTTGTAAAGGGGGTGTGAATGAATTGTTCAGTGTGTGCAGCTAGTGGTGCATTTGTAAGTGAGGTGTGAGTGCATCATGCAGTGTGTACAACTAGTGGAGCAGTTGTAGTGCATTGTGCAGTGTGTACAGCCATTGGTGCAGTTGTAAATGGGGTGTGAGTGATTTGTGCAGCGTGTGCAACTAGTGGTGCAGTTGTAAATGGGGTGTGAGTGAATAGTGCAGTCTGCACAGCTTGTGGTGCTGTTGTAAATGTGGTGTGAGTGCATTCTGCATGGATGGTAGTGCAGTTGTAAAGGGAGTGTGAGTGCGTTATGCTGAGTAATCAGCTAGTGGTGTAGTTGTAAATGGGGTGTGAGGGCATTGTGCTGAGTATACAGCTAGTGGTGTAGTTGTAAATTGGGTGAGAGTGCATTGTGCAGTATGTGCAGTGGGTGGTGCTGTTGTAAATGGGGTGTGAGGGCTTTGTGCAGTGTGTCCAGCTAGTGGAGCAGTTGTAAATGGGGAGTGAGTTCATTGTGCATTGTGTACAATGAGTGCAACTGTTGTAAGTGGGGTGTGAGGGCATTGTGCAGTATGTACATCTATTGGTGCAGTTGTAACTGGGGAGTGAGTGTAACGTGCACTGTTCAAAGTTAGTTGCGCAGGTGTAAATGGGTTGCGAGTGTATTGTGCAATGTGTACAGCTAGTGGAGCAGTTGTAAATGGGGAGTGAGTTCATTGTGCAGTGTGTCCAGTGAGTGGAGCAGTTGCAAAATGGGTGTGAGTAATTGTGCAGTGTGTACAGCTAGTGGTGCAGTTGAAATTGGGGTGTGGGGGTATTCTGCAGTGTGTACCGCTGGTGTAGCAGTTGAAAATGGGGAGTGAGTGCATTGTGCAGTGTGTACAGCTAGTGGTGCATTAGTAAATAGGGTGTGAGTGCATTGTGCAGTGTGTACAGCTAGTGGAGCTGTTGTAAATGGGGTGCAAGTGAATTGTGCAGTGTGTACAGCTAGTGGTGCATTTGTAAATAGAGTGTGAGTGCATTGTGCAGTGTATACAGATAGTGGAGCTTTGTAAATGGGCTGTTTTTGAATTGTGCAGTGTGTGCAGCTAGTGTTGCAGTTCTAAATGGGGTGTGAGTGCATTGTGCAGTGTGTACAGCTTGTGGTGCAGTTGTAAAGGGGGTGTGAGGGCATTGTGCTGAGTATACAGCTAGTGTACGGTTGTAAATTGGGTGAGAGTGTAATGTGCAGTATGTGCAGCGGGAGGTGCTGTTGTAAATGGGGTGTGAGGGCAATGTGCAGTGTGTAAATTGAGTACAACAGTTGTAAATGGGGTGTGTGTGCATTGTGCAGTGTGTACAGCTATTGGTGCAGTTCTAAATGGGGAGTGAGTGTAACGTGCACTGTTTAAAGTTAGTTGTGCAGTTGTAAATGGGGTGCGAGTGTATTGTGCAGTGTGTACAGCTAGTGGAGCAGTTACAAAGGGGGTGTGAGTGAATTGTACACTGCATGCAGCTAGTGGTGCATTTGTAAATGGGGTTTGAGTGCATGATGTAGTGTGTACAGCTAGTGGAGTTGTTGTAAAGGGCGTGTGAGGGCAGTGTGTACATCTAGTTGAGCAGTTGTAAATGGGGTGTAAGTGCACTGTGCAGTGTGTACAGCAATGGTGCAGTTGTAGTGTAATGTGCAGTGTATACAGCTCGTGGAGCAGTTGTAATGCATTGTGCAGTATGTGCAGCTATTGGAGTAGTTGTAAATGGGGTGTGAGTGCATTGTGCTGTGTGTACAGTTAGTGGTGCAGTTGTAAATGGGGTGTGAGTGCATTGTGCTGTGTGTACAGTTAGTGGTGCAGTTGTAAATGGGGTGTGAGTACATTGTGCTGTGTGTACAGTTAGTGGTGCAGTTGTAAATTGGGTGTGAGCGCATTGTGCAGTGTATACAGCTAGTGGAGTTGTTGTAAAGGGGGTGTGAGTGAATTGTGCAGTGTGCACAGCAATTGGTGCTGTTGTAAAGGGGTTGTGAGTGAATTGTGCAAAGTGTACAGCTTGTGGTGCATTTGTAAATAGGTTGTCAGTGCATTGTGCAGTGTGTACAGCCAGTGGAGCTGTTGTAAATGGGGAGTGAGTGCATTGTGCAGGGTGTACAGCTAGTAGAGCAGTTGAAAATATGGTGTGAGTGTATTCTGCAGAGTGTACTGCTAGTGTAGCAGTAGTAAATGGGGATTTAGTGCATTATGCAGAGGGCACAGCTCGCAGAGTTGTTGTAAAGGAGGAGTGAGTGCGTTGTGCAGTGTTTACAGCTATTGGAGCAGTTGTAAATGGGGAGTGAGTTCATTGTGCAGTGTGTACAGCTAGTGGAGCAGTTGTAAATGGGGAGTGAGTTCATTGTGCAGTGTGTACAGTGAGTGGAGCAGTTGCAAAGTGAGTGTGAGTAATTGTGCAGAGTATACAGCTAGTGGTGCAGTTGTAATAGGGCTGTGACTGCATTGTGCAGAGTGTACAGCTGGTGGTGAAGTTGAAAATCGGGTCCGAGTGTATTCTGCAGTGTGTACCGCTAGTGTAGCAGTTGTAAATGGGGAGTGAGTGCATTCTGCAATGTGCACAGCTAGTGGTGCAGTTGGAAATGGTGTGTGAGTGCATAGTGCAGTGTATACCGCTAGTGGTGCAGTTATAAATGGGGTGTGTGTGCAGTGTGCAGTGTGTACAGCTAGTGGTGCAGTTGTAAATGGGGTGTGAGTGCATTGTGCAGATTGTACAGGTAGTAGTACAGTTGTAAATTGGGTGTGATGCATTGTGCAGAGTGTGAAGCTAGTGGTGCATTTGTAAATGGGGTGTGAGTTAATTTTGCAGTGTGTATAGTGAGTGGAGCTGTTGTTAATGTGGTGTGTGTGCACTGTGCAGTGTATACAGCTCGTGGTGTAGTAGTAAACGGGGTGTGGGTGCATTTTGCAGCATTAGCAGCGCAGTTATAAATTGGGTGTGAGTACCTTATGCTGTGTGTACAGCAAGTGGTGCAGTTGTAAATGGGGTGTGAGTGCATTGTGTAGTGAATACAGCTAGTGGTGCAGTTGTAAAGTGGGTGCGTGTGCATTGTGCTGTGTGTACAGCTAGTGGAGCAGTTGTAAATGGGGTGTCAGTGCATTGTGCAGTGTGTACAGCTTGTGGTGCAGTTGTAAATGGGGTGTGAGTGCATTGTGCAGAGTGTACAGCTAGTGGTGCTATGGAAATGTGCTGTGAGTGCATTGTGCAGTGTGTACTGCTAGTGGAGCAGTTGTAAATGGGGAGTGAGTTCATTGTGCAGTGTGTACAGCTAGTGGAGCAGTTGTAAATGGGGAGTGAGTTCATTGTGCAGTGCGTACAGTGTGTCGAACTGTTGTAAAGGGGGTGTGAGGGAATTGTACACTGCGTGCAGCTAGTAGTGCATTTGTAAATGTGATGTGAGTGTATTGTGCAGTGTGTACAGCTAGTGGAGCTTTGTAAATGGGGAGTGATTCATTGTGCAGTGTGTACAGTGAGTGGAGCAGTTGTAATTGGGCTGTGAGTGCATTGTGCAAAGTGTACAGCTGGCGGTGGAGTTGAAAATGGGGTGTGAATGTATTCTGCAGTGTGTACAGCTAGTGGAGCTGTTGTAAAGGGGGTGTGAGTAAATTGTACACTGTGTGCAGCTAGTGGTGCATTTGTAAATGGTGTTTGAGTGCATCATGCTGTGTGTACAGCTAGTAGAGTTGTTGCAAAGGGGGTGTGAGGGTAGTGTGTGCATCTATTTGAGCAGTTGTAAAGGGGGTGTAAGTGCATTGTGCATTGTGTACAGCTATGGTGCAGATGTAGAGTAACTTGCAGTATGTACAGCTCGTGGAGCAGTTGTAGTGCATCATGCAGTGTGTACATTCAGTGGAGCTGTTGTAAATGGAGTGAGAGTGCAGTATGTACAGCTAGTTGAGCAGTTGTAATGAGGGTATGAGTGCATTGTGTAGTGTGTACAGCTAATGGTGCAGTTGTAAAAGGGGTGTGAGTGTATTCTGCACGGATAGTTGTGCAGTTTTAAAGGGGGAGTGAGGGCATTGTGCAGAATGTACAGCTATTGGTGCAGTTGTAACTTGGGGTGTAAGTGCATTGTGCTGTGTGTACAGCTAACGGAGCAGTTATAAAGGGGGTGTGAGTTCATTGTGCAGTGTGTGCAGTGAGTGGAGCAGGTGTAAAGGGGGTGTGCATGTATTCTGCAGTGTGTACAGTATTGGTGCAGTTGTAAATGGCGTGTGAGTACCTTGTGCAGAATGTACAGCTAGTGGTGCAGTTGTAAATTGGGTGTGAGTGCATTGTGCTGCGTGTGAAGCTAGTGATGCATTTGTAAATGATGTGTGAGTTAATTGTGCAGTGTGTACAGTTAGTGGAGCTGTTGTTAATGGGGTGTGAGTGCATTGTGCATCTTTAGCAGTGCAGTTGTAAATTGGGTACGAGTCCCTTATGCTGTGTGTACAGCAAGTGATGCAGTTGTAAATGGGGTGTGTGCAGTGTGTACAGCCAGTGGTGCAGTTGTAAATGGTGTGTGAGTGCATTGTTCTGTGTGTACAGCTAATGGAGCAGTTATAAAGGGGGTGTGAGTGCATTGTGAAGTGTGTACAGCTTGTGGGACAGATGTAATTGGGGTGTGAGTTCATTGTGTAGTGTGTGCAGTGAGTGGAGCAGTTGTAAAGGGGGTGTGCGTGTACTCTGCAGTGTGTACAGCTATTGGTGCAGTTGTAAATGAGATGTGAGTGCATTGTGCAGTGTGTACAGCTAGTGGAGCAGTTGTAAATGGGGTGTGAGTGCATTATGCAGAATGTGCAGCTGGTGGTGCAGTTGTAAATTCGGTGTGAGTGCATTGTGCTGAGTATGAAGCTAGTGGTGCATTTGTAAATGGTTTTAAGTGCATCATGCTGTGTGTACAGAGTGGAGCTGTTGCAAATGGGGTATGAGTGCATTGTGCAGTGTTTTCAGCTCGTGGTGTAGTTGGAAATGGGATGTGAGTGCAGTTTGCAGTGTGTACAGCTACTGGAGCAATTGTAAATGGGGTGTGAGTGCATTGTGCAGTGTGTACAACTAGTGGTGCAGGTGTAAATGGGGTGTGAGTGCATTGTGCAGTGTGTACAACTAGTGGTGGGCAGGTGTAAATGGGGTGTGAGTGCATTATGCAGTGTGCACAGCTAGTGGAGCAGTTATAAAGTTCGTGTAAGTGCATTGTGCAGTGTTTGCAGGCAGTGGTGCAGTTGTAAATGGGCTGTGAGTGAATTGTGCAGTGTGTACACCTAGTGGAGCATTTGTAAATGGGATATGAGTACAGTGTGTACAGTTAGTGTTGCAATTGTAAATCGTGTGTGAGTGAATTGTGCAGTTCATACAGCTAGTGGTGCAGTTGTAAATGGGGTGTGAGTGCATTGTGCAGCATGTACAACCAGTAGTGCATTTGTAAATGTGGTGTGAATGAATTTTGGACAGTTTACAGCTAGTTGTGCAGCTGTAAATGGGTTGTGTGTGCTGTGTACATTGTGTACAGCTATTGCTGCAGTTGTAAATAGGGTGTGAGTGCATTGTGCAGTGTGTACAGTTAGTGGTGCAATTGTAAGTGGTGTGTGAATGCATTTTGCTCTGTGTGCACCTTGTGGCGCATTTGTAAATTGGGTGAGAGTGCATTGTGCTATGTGTACAGCTAGTGGGGTAGATGTAACTGGGGAGTGAGTTCGTTGTGCAGTGTGTACAGTGAGTGGAGCAGTTGTAAATGGGGTTTGAGTGAATTGTGTAGTGTGTACAGCTCGTGGTGCAGTTGTTAATTGGGTGTGTATGCATTGTTCAGAGTGTGAAGCTAGTGCTGCATTGGTAAATAGTTTTGAGTGCATCATGCAGTGCGTACAGATTGCGGAGCTGTTGTGAATGAGCTATGAGTGCATTGAGCAGTGTGTACAGCTCGTGGTGTAGTTGTAAATGGGGTATGAGTGCATTGTGCAGTGTGTGCAGCTTGTGGTGCAGTTGTAAATTGGGTGCGAGTGCATTGTGCTGTTTGTACAGCTAGTGGGGCAGATTTAAATGGGTAGTGAGTTCATTGTGCAGTGTGTACAGTGAGTGGAGCAGTCTTAAGGGGGCTGTGCATGTATTCTGCAGTGTGTACAGCTATTGCTGCAGTTGTAACTGGGGTGTGAGTGCATTGTGCAGTGTGTACACCTATCGGAGCAGTTGTAAATGGGGTGTGAGTGCAGTGTGCAGAACGTACAGCCAGTGGTGCATTTGTAAATTGGGTGTGAGTGCTTTGTGATGTGTGTACAGTTAGTGGTGCAGTTGTAAATGGGGTGTGAGTGCGTGGTGCAGAATGTTCAGCTAGTGGTGCACTTGTAAATGGGGTGTGAGTGAACTGTGCAGTGTGCACAAATAGTAGTACAGTTGTAAAGAAGTTTTGTGTGCATTGTGCAGTGTGTACACCTAGTGGTGCAATTGTAAATTGGGTGAGAGTGCATTGTGCTGTGTGTACAGCTAGTGGTGCAGTTCTATAGTCGGTATGACGGCATTGTGCAGTTTGTACAGCTAGTGGAGCAGTTATAAATATGGTGTGTGTGTGAATTGTACTGTGTTTGCAGCTAGTGGTGCAGTTGTAAAGGGGGTGTGAGTGCATTGTGCAGGGTGTACAGTTACTGCGGCATTTGTAAATGGTTAGTGAGTTCATTGTGCAGAGTGTACAGTGAGTGGAGCAGTTGTAAAAGGGGTGTGCGTGTATTCTGCAGTGCGTGCAGCTTTTGGTGCAGTTGTAAATGGGGTGTGTGTGAATTGTGCAGTGTGTACAATTAGTGGTGCATTTGTATATGGGGTGTGAGTGCATTGTGCAGTTTGTACAGCTATTGGTGCAGTTGTAAATGGGGACCGAGTTCATTGTGCAATGTGTACACCTAGCGGAGCATCTGTAAATGGGGTGTGAGTGCATTATGCAGTGTGTACAGCTAGTGGTGCAGTTGGAAATGGTGTGTGAGTGCATTGTGCAGTACGTACAGCTAGTGGTGCAGTTATAAATGGGGTGTGTGTGCAGTGTGCAGTGTCTGCAGCTAGTGGTGCAGTTGTAAATGGGGTATGAGTGTATTGTGCAGATTGTACAGCTAGTAGTACAGTAGTAAATTGGGTGTGAGTGCATTGTGCAGAGTGTGAAGGTAGTGGTGCATTTGTAAATGGGGTGTGAGTTAATTTTGCAGTGTGTATAGTTAGTGGAGCTGTTGTTAATGGGGTGTGAGTGCACTGTGCAGTGTATACAGCTCGTGGTGTAGTAGTAAACGGGGTGTGAGTGCATTTTGCAGCATTAGCAGTGCAGTGCGAGTGCATTGTGCAGTGTGTAAAGCTAGTGGAGCATTTGTAAATGGGGTGTGAGTGCATTGTGCAGTGTTTACAGCTAGTGGAGCATTTGTAAATGGGGTGTGAGTGTATTGTGCAGTATGTACAGCTGGTGGAGCAGTTGTAAATGGAGAGTGTGTGCAATGTGTACAGCTATTGGTTCAGTTGTAAATGGGGTGTGAGTGCATTGCTCAGAATGTACAGCTATTGGTGCAGTTGTATATTGGGTGCGAGTGTATTGTGATGTGTGCACAGCTAGTGGAGCAGTTGTAAATATGGTGTGAGTGCATTGCTCAGAATGTACCGCTATTGGTGCAGTTGTACATTGGGTGCGAGTGTATTGTGATGTGTGTACAGCTAGTGGAGCAGTTGTAAATGTGGTGTGAGTGCATTGTCCAGTGTGTGCAGTTGGTGGTGCAGTTGTAAATGGGATGTGAGTGAATTGTGCAGTGTTTACAGCTAGTGGTGCAGTTGTAAATGGGATGTGAGTGCATTGTGATATGTGTACAGCTAGTGGAGCGGGTATAAATGTGATGTGAGTGAACTGTGCAGTGTGCACGAATAGTGGTGCAGTTATAAAGAAGCAATGAGTGCATTGTTTAGCATGTACATCTAGTTGTGCAGTTGTAAATGGGCTGTGAATGCATTTTGCTCTGTGCGCACCTAGTAGTGCAGTTGTAAATTTGGTGTGAGTGCATTGTGCTGTGTGTACAGCTAGTGGAGCATTTGTAAATTGGGTGTGAGTGCATTGTGATGTGTGTACAGCTCGTGGAGCAGTTGTAATTTCGGTTTGTGTGACTTGTACAGTGTGTGTAGCTAGTGGTTCAGTTGTAAAGGGGGGGTGAGTGCATTGTGCAGGGTGTACAGTTAGTGGGACAGTTGTAAATGGGTAGTGAGTGCATTGTGCAGAATGTACAGCCAGTGGTGCATTTGTAAATTGGGTGTGAGTGCATTGTTATGTGTGTACAGCTAGTGGAGCAGTTGTAAATGGGTTGTGAGTGTATACTGCAGTGTGTGCAGCTAGTGGTGCATTTGTAAATAGTGTTTGTGTGCAGTCTGGACAGCTAGTGCTGCTGTTGTAAATGGGGTGCAAGTGAATTGTGGACTGTTTACAGCTAGTGGTGCAGCTGTAAAGTAGGTACGAGTGCATTGTGCAGTGTGTAAAGCTAGTTGTGCTGTTGTAAATGTGGTTTGAGTGCATTGTGCAGAGTGTACAGTTACTGGTGCAGTTGTAAATTGGGTGCGAGTGCATTGTGCTGTGTGTACAGCTAGTGGAGCAGTTGTAAATGGGGTGCAAGTGAATTGTGTACTGTTTACAGTTAGTGCTGCAGTTGTAAATGGGGTGTGTGTGCAGTGTGTATAGCTATGTTGCAGTCGTAATGTGGTGTGAGTGAATTGTGCAGTGTGCATGAATAATGGTGCAGTTGTGAAGTAGGTATGAGTGTATTGTGCTGTTTACAGCTAGTGCAGCATTTGTAAAAAGGGTGTGAGTGCGTTGTGCAGTGTGTGCAGCTAGTGGTGCAGTTGTAAATGGGGTATGAGTGTATTGTGCAGATTGTACAGCTAGTAGTACAGTTGTAAATTGGGTGTGAGTGCATTGTGCAGAGTGTGAAGGTAGTGGTGCATTTGTAAATGGGGTGTGAGTTAATTTTGCAGTGTGTATAGTTAGTGGAGCTGTTGTTAATGGGGTGTGAGTGCACTGTGCAGTGTATACAGCTCGTGGTGTAGTAGTAAACGGGGTGTGAGTGCATTTTGCAGCATTAGCAGTGCAGTGCGAGTGCATTGTGCAGTGTGTAAAGCTAGTGGAGCATTTGTAAATGGGGTGTGAGTGCATTGTGCAGTGTTTACAGCTAGTGGAGCATTTGTAAATGGGGTGTGAGTGTATTGTGCAGTATGTACAGCTGGTGGAGCAGTTGTAAATGGAGAGTGTGTGCAATGTGTACAGCTATTGGTTCAGTTGTAAATGGGGTGTGAGTGCATTGCTCAGAATGTACAGCTATTGGTGCAGTTGTATATTGGGTGCGAGTGTATTGTGATGTGTGCACAGCTAGTGGAGCAGTTGTAAATATGGTGTGAGTGCATTGCTCAGAATGTACCGCTATTGGTGCAGTTGTACATTGGGTGCGAGTGTATTGTGATGTGTGTACAGCTAGTGGAGCAGTTGTAAATGTGGTGTGAGTGCATTGTCCAGTGTGTGCAGTTGGTGGTGCAGTTGTAAATGGGATGTGAGTGAATTGTGCAGTGTTTACAGCTAGTGGTGCAGTTGTAAATGGGATGTGAGTGCATTGTGATATGTGTACAGCTAGTGGAGCGGGTATAAATGTGATGTGAGTGAACTGTGCAGTGTGCACGAATAGTGGTGCAGTTATAAAGAAGCAATGAGTGCATTGTTTAGCATGTACATCTAGTTGTGCAGTTGTAAATGGGCTGTGAATGCATTTTGCTCTGTGCGCACCTAGTAGTGCAGTTGTAAATTTGGTGTGAGTGCATTGTGCTGTGTGTACAGCTAGTGGAGCATTTGTAAATTGGGTGTGAGTGCATTGTGATGTGTGTACAGCTCGTGGAGCAGTTGTAATTTCGGTTTGTGTGACTTGTACAGTGTGTGTAGCTAGTGGTTCAGTTGTAAAGGGGGGGTGAGTGCATTGTGCAGGGTGTACAGTTAGTGGGACAGTTGTAAATGGGTAGTGAGTGCATTGTGCAGAATGTACAGCCAGTGGTGCATTTGTAAATTGGGTGTGAGTGCATTGTTATGTGTGTACAGCTAGTGGAGCAGTTGTAAATGGGTTGTGAGTGTATACTGCAGTGTGTGCAGCTAGTGGTGCATTTGTAAATAGTGTTTGTGTGCAGTCTGGACAGCTAGTGCTGCTGTTGTAAATGGGGTGCAAGTGAATTGTGGACTGTTTACAGCTAGTGGTGCAGCTGTAAAGTAGGTACGAGTGCATTGTGCAGTGTGTAAAGCTAGTTGTGCTGTTGTAAATGTGGTTTGAGTGCATTGTGCAGAGTGTACAGTTACTGGTGCAGTTGTAAATTGGGTGCGAGTGCATTGTGCTGTGTGTACAGCTAGTGGAGCAGTTGTAAATGGGGTGCAAGTGAATTGTGTACTGTTTACAGTTAGTGCTGCAGTTGTAAATGGGGTGTGTGTGCAGTGTGTATAGCTATGTTGCAGTCGTAATGTGGTGTGAGTGAATTGTGCAGTGTGCATGAATAATGGTGCAGTTGTGAAGTAGGTATGAGTGTATTGTGCTGTTTACAGCTAGTGCAGCATTTGTAAAAAGGGTGTGAGTGCGTTGTGCAGTGTGTGCAGCTAGTGGTGCAGTTGTAAATGGGGTATGAGTGTATTGTGCAGATTGTACAGCTAGTAGTACAGTTGTAAATTGGGTGTGAGTGCATTGTGCAGAGTGTGAAGGTAGTGGTGCATTTGTAAATGGGGTGTGAGTTAATTTTGCAGTGTGTATAGTTAGTGGAGCTGTTGTTAATGGGGTGTGAGTGCACTGTGCAGTGTATACAGCTCGTGGTGTAGTAGTAAACGGGGTGTGAGTGCATTTTGCAGCATTAGCAGTGCAGTGCGAGTGCATTGTGCAGTGTGTAAAGCTAGTGGAGCATTTGTAAATGGGGTGTGAGTGCATTGTGCAGTGTTTACAGCTAGTGGAGCATTTGTAAATGGGGTGTGAGTGTATTGTGCAGTATGTACAGCTGGTGGAGCAGTTGTAAATGGAGAGTGTGTGCAATGTGTACAGCTATTGGTTCAGTTGTAAATGGGGTGTGAGTGCATTGCTCAGAATGTACAGCTATTGGTGCAGTTGTATATTAGGTGCGAGTGTATTGTGATGTGTGTACAGCTAGTGGAGCAGTTGTAAATATGGTGTGAGTGCATTGCTCAGAATGTACCGCTATTGGTGCAGTTGTACATTGGGTGCGAGTGTATTGTGATGTGTGTACAGCTAGTGGAGCAGTTGTAAATGTGGTGTGAGTGCATTGTCCAGTGTGTGCAGTTGGTGGTGCAGTTGTAAATGGGATGTGAGTGAATTGTGCAGTGTTTACAGCTAGTGGTGCAGTTGTAAATGGGATGTGAGTGCATTGTGCAGTGTTTACAGCTAGTGGTGCAGTTGTAAATGGGATGTGAGTGCATTGTGATATGTGTACAGCTAGTGGAGCAGGTATAAATGTGATGTGAGTGAACTGTGCAGTGTGCACGAATAGTGGTGCAGTTATAAAGAAGCAATGAGTGCATTGTTTAGCATGTACATCTAGTTGTGCAGTTGTAAATGGGCTGTGAATGCATTTTGCTCTGTGCGCACCTAGTAGTGCAGTTGTAAATTTGGTGTGAGTGCATTGTGCTGTGTGTACAGCTAGTGGAGCATTTGTAAATTGGGTGTGAGTGCATTGTGATGTGTGTACAGCTCGTGGAGCAGTTGTAATTTCGGTTTGTGTGACTTGTACAGTGTGTGTAGCTAGTGGTTCAGTTGTAAAGGGGGGTGAGTGCATTGTGCAGGGTGTACAGTTAGTGGGACAGTTGTAAATGGGTAGTGAGTGCATTGTGCAGAATGTACAGCCAGTGGTGCATTTGTAAATTGGGTGTGAGTGCATTGTTATGTGTGTACAGCTAGTGGAGCAGTTGTAAATGGGTTGTGAGTGTATACTGCAGTGTGTGCAGCTAGTGGTGCATTTGTAAATAGTGTTTGTGTGCAGTCTGGACAGCTAGTGCTGCTGTTGTAAATGGGGTGCGAGTGAATTGTGGACTGTTTACAGCTAGTGGTGCAGCTGTAAAGTAGGTACGAGTGCATTGTGCAGTGTGTAAAGCTAGTTGTGCTGTTGTAAATGTGGTTTGAGTGCATTGTGCAGAGTGTACAGTTACTGGTGCAGTTGTAAATTGGGTGCGAGTGCATTGTGCTGTGTGTACAGCTAGTGGAGCAGTTGTAAATGGGGTGCAAGTGAATTGTGTACTGTTTACAGTTAGTGCTGCAGTTGTAAATGGGGTGTGTGTGCAGTGTGTATAGCTATGTTGCAGTCGTAATGTGGTGTGAGTGAATTGTGCAGTGTGTATGAATAATGGTGCAGTTGTGAAGTAGGTATGAGTGTATTGTGCTGTTTACAGCTAGTGCAGCATTTGTAAAAAGGGTGTGAGTGCGTTGTGCAGTGTGTGCAGCTAGTGGTGCAGTTGTAAATGGGGTATGAGTGCAGTGTGCACAATTAGTGCTGCAGTTGTAAATGGGGTGTGAGTGAATTGTGCAGTGTGGACAAATAGTAGTGCAGTTGTAAATGGGGTGTGAGTGTACTGTGCAGTTTGTAGAGCTAGGGGGCAGTTGTAAATGGGGTGTGAGTGCAGTGTGTGCAGCTAGTGGTGCAGTTGTAAATGGGGTGTGCGTGTATTCTTCAGTGTGTACAGCTATTGATGCAGTTGTAAATGGGGACTGAGTTCATTGTGCAGTGTGTAAAGCTAGCGGAGCAGATGTAAATGGGGTATGAGTGCAGTGTGCACAGCTGGTGGTGCATTTGTGAATGTGGTGTGAGTGAACTGAGCAGCCTGTACAGCTATTTGTGCAATTGTAAATTGGGTATGAGTGCAGTGTGCACAGCTAGTAGTGCATTTGTGAATGGGGTGTGTGTATTGTGCAGTGTGTGCAGCTAGTGGTGCAGTTGGAAATGGGGAGTGAGTTCATTGTACAGTGTGTACAGCTGAGGTGCAGCTGTAAATGTGTTGTGAGTGTATTGTGCAGAGTATGAAGGTAGTGGAGCATTTGTGAATGGGGTTTGAGTGCATCATGCGTACTGGTTGTGGAGCTGTTGTGAATGGGGTATGTGTGCATGCTGCAGTTGTAATTGGGGTGTGAGTGCATTGTGCAGTGTGTATATCTCTCGGTGCAGTTGTAAATAGGGTGCGAGTGCATTATGCAGTGTGCACAGCTATTGATGCAGTTGTAAATTGGGTGTGTGTGAATTCTGCAGTGTGTACAGCTATTGGTGCAGTTGTAAATGGGGACTGAGTTCATTGTGCAATGTGTGCACCTAGCGAAGCAGCTGTAAATGGGGTATGAGTGCAGACTGCACAGCTAGTGGTGCATTTTGAATGGGGTGTGAGTGAATTGTGCAGTCTGTACAGCTATTTGTGCACTTGTAAATGGGGTATGAGTGCAGTCTGCAGTGTTTACAGCTATTGGTACAGTTGTAAATGGGATGTAAGTGTATTGTGCAGTGTGCGCAGCTAGTGGTGCAGTTGGAAATGGGGAGTGAGTGTATTGTACAGCGTGTACAGCTGAGGTGCAGTTGTAAATGTGTTGTGAGTGTATTGTGCAGAGTATGAAGCTAGTGGAGCATTTGTAAATGGGGTTTGAGTGCATCATGCGTACTGGTTGTGGAGCTGTTGTAAATGGGGTATGCGTGCATGCTGCAGTTGTAATTGGGGTGTGAGTGCATTATACTGCGTGAACAGCTAGTAGAGCAGTCGTAAATGGAGTGTGAGTACATTGTGCAGTGTGAACACCAATTCACGCAGTTGTAACTGGGGTGTGAGTGCATTGTGCAGTTTGTACAGCTAGTGGAGCAGCTGTAAATGGGGTTTGAGTGCTTTTTTCACTGTTTACAGCAAGTGGTGCAGTTATAAATGGGGTGTGAGTGCAGTGTGTGTGCAGCTGGTGGTGCAGTTGTAAATTGGGTGTGAGTGCATTATGCAGTGTGTACAGCTAGTGGTGCAGTGATAAAGTTTGTGTGAGTGTATTGTGCAGTGTGTACAGCTTGGGGGCAGTTTTAAAAAGGGAGTGAATTCATCCTAAAGTGTGCACAGTGAGTGGAGCAGTTGTAAATAGGGTGTAAGTGCATTGTGCTGTGTGTACAGCTAGTGGTGCAGTTGTTAATTGGGTGTGCGTGTATTCTGCAGTGTGTACAGCTATTGGTGCAGTTGTAAATGGGGACTGAGTTCATTGTGCAGTGTGTACACCTAGCGGAGCAGATGTAAATGGGGTATGAGTGCAGTGTGCACAGCTGGTGGTGCATTTGTGAATGTGGTGTGAGTGAATTGAGCAGCCTGTACAGCTATTGGTGCAGTTGTAAATGGGGTGTGAGTGTATTGTGCAGTGTGTGCAGCTAGTGGTGCAGTTGTAAATGGGGTGTGAGTGTATTGTGCAGTGTGTGCAGCTAGTGGTGCAGTTGGAAATGGGTAGTGAGTTCATTGTACAGTGTGTACAGTGAGTGGAGCAGTTGTAAAGGGGGTGTGAGTAATTGTGCAGTGTGCACGAATACTGGTGCAGTTGTGAATGGGGTGTGCATGTATTCTGCAGTATGTACACCTAGCAGAGCAGTTGTAAATGGGGTATGAGTGCAGTGTGCACAGCTAGTGGTGCATTTGTGAATGGGGTGTGTGTATTGTGCAGTGTGTACAGCTAGTGGTGCAGTTGGAAATGGGGAGTAAGTTCATTGTGCAGTGTTTACAGTGAGTGGAGCAGTTGTAAATGGGGTTTGAGTGCATCATGCAGTGTGTACTGATTGTGGAGTTGTTGTGAATGGGGTATGAGTGCATTGTGCAGTGTGTGCAGCTAGTGGTGCAGTTGGAAATGGGGAGTGAGTTAATTGTGCAGTGTGTACAGTGAATGGAGCAGGTGTACAGGCGGTGTGAGTAATTGTGCAGTGTGTACAGTTAGTGGTGCAGTTGTGAATGGGGTGTGCATGTATTCTGCAGTGTGTACACCTAGCAGAGCAGTTGTAAACGGGGTATGAGTGCAGTATATACAGCTATTGGTGCATTTGTGAATGGGGTGTGAGTGCATTGTGCAGTTTGTACAGCTAGTGGAGCAGTTGTAAATGGGGAGTGAGTGCTTTCTGCATTGTTTACAGCAAGTGGTGCAGTTATAAATGTGGAGTGAGTGCAGTGTGTGCAGCTAGTGGTGCAGTTGTAAATTGGATGCGAATGCATTATGCAGTGTGTACAGCTAGTGGTGCAGTGATAAAGTTTGTGTGAGTGCATTGTGCTGTGTGTACAGCTAGTGGTGCAGTTGTAAATGGGGTGTGCGTGTATTCTTCCGTGTGTACAGCTATTGGTGCAGTTGTTAATGGAGACTGAGTTCATTGTGCAGTGTGTACACCTAGCGGAGCAGATGTATATGGGGTATGAGTGCAGTGTGCACAGCTGGTGGTGCATTTGTGAATGGGGTGTGTGTATTGTGCAGAGTGTGCAGCTAGTGGTGCAGTTGGAAATGGGGAGTGAGTTCATCGTACAGTGTTTACAGTGAGTGGAGCAGTTGTAAATGTGGTGTAAGTGCATTGTGCAGAGTCTGAAGCTAGTGGTGCAGTTGTAAATGGGGTGTGAATGTACTGTGCAGTTTGTAGAGCTAGGGGGCAGTTGTAAATGGGGAATGAGTTAATTCTACAGTGTGCACAGTGAGTGGAGCAATTGTAAATGGGGTGTAAGTGCATTGTGCAGTGTGTACAGCTATTGATGCAGTTGTAAATTGGGTGTGTGTGAATTCTGCAGTGTGTACAGCTATTGGTGCAGTTGTAAATGGGGACTGAGTTCATTGTGCAATGTGTACACCTAGCGGAGCAGCTGTAAATGGGGTATGAGTGCAGAGTGCACAGCTAGTGGTGCATTTTGAATGGGGTGTGAGTGTATTGTGCAGTGTGTGCAGCTAGTGGTGCAGTTGTAAATGGATGTGAATATATTGTGCAGTGTGTGGAGCAAGTAGTGCAGTTGTAAATGGGGTGTGAGTGTATTGTGCAGTGTGTGCAGCTAGTGGAGCAGTTGTAAACGGGGTGTGTGTGCAGCTAGTGGTGCAGTTGTAACTAGGGTGTGATGCATTCTGCAGTGTGTACAAATAGTGGAGCTGTTGTAAATGGGGTGTGAGTGCATTGTGCAGTTTGTACAGGTAGTGGAGCTTTTGTAAAGGGGGCGTGTGAGCTGAGTGTACAGCTAGTGGTGCATTTTGAATGGGGTGTGAGTGAATTGTGCAGTCTGTACAGCTATTTGTGCAGTTGTAAATGGGGTATGAGGGCAGTCTGCAGTGTTTACAGCTATTGGTGCAGTTGTAAATGGGGTGTGAGTGTATTGTGCAATATGTACAGCTGGGGTACAGTTGTAAATGGGTTGTGAGTGAATTGTGCAGAGTAGTAAGCTAGTGGAGCATTTGTAAATGGGGTGTGAGTGCATCATGTGTATTGATTGTGGAGCTGTTGTGAATGGGGTATGCATGCATTCTGCAGTTGTAATTGGGGTTTGAGTGCATTATGCTGTGTGCACAGCTAGTGGAGCAGTTGTAAATGGGGTGTGAGTGCATTGAGCAGTGTGAACACCAATTCATGCAGTTGTAATTGGGGTGTGAGTGCATTGTGCAGTTTGTACAGCTAGTGGAGCAGTTGTAAATGGGGTGTAAGTGCTTTTTGGACTGTTTACAGCAAGTGGTGCAGTTATAAATGGGGTGTGAGTGCAGTGTGTGCAGCTAGTGGTGCAGTTGTAAATTGGCCGCGAGTGCATTATGCAGTGTGTACAGCTAGTGGTGCAGTGATAAAGTTTGTGTGAGTGCTGTGTGCTCAGCTAGTGTTTACAGCTTGGGGGCAGTTTTAAAAAGGGAGTGAGTTCATTCTACAGTGTGCACAGTGAGTGGAGCAGTTTTAAATGGGGAGTCAATGCATTATGCAGTGTGTACAGTTAGTTGTGCAATGTAAATGGAGTGGGTATATTGTGCAGTGTGTGCAGCAAGTGGTGCAGTTGTAAATGGGGTGTGAGTGTATTGTGCAGTGTGTACAGCTAGTGGAGTATTTGTAAATGAGGTGTGTGTGCAGTGTGTACAGCTAGTGGTGCATTTGTAAATGGGGTGTGAGTGAATTGTGCAGTCTGTACAGCTATTTGTGCAGTTGGAAATGGGGAGTGAGTTCATTGTGCAGTGTGTACAGTGAGTGGAGCAGTTGTAAAGGGAGTATGAGTGATTGTGCAGTGTGTACAGCTGGTGGTGCAGTTGTGAATGGGGTGTGCGTGTATTCTGCAGTGTGTACAGCTAGCGGAGCAGATGTAAATGGGGTGTGAGTGCAGTGTGTGCAGCTAGTGGTGCAGTTGTAAATTGGTTGCGAGTGCATTATGCAGTGTATACAGCTAGTGGTGCAGTGATAAAGTTTGTGTGAGTGCTGTGCGCACAGCTAGTGTGTACAGCTTGGGGGCAATTTTAAAAAGGGAGTGAGTTCATTCAACAGTGTGCACAGTGAGTGGAGCAGTTGTAAATGAGGAGTCAATGCATTATGCAGTGTGTACAGTTAGTTGTGCAATGTAAATGGAGTGAGTATATTGTGCAGTGTGTGCAACAAGTGGTGCAGTTGTAAATGGGGTGTGAGTGTATTGTGCAGTGTGTACAGCTAGTGGTGCATTTGTAAATAGGGTGTGAGTGCATTGTGCAGTGTTTACAGCTAGTGGTGCAGTAGTAAATTGGGTGCAAGTGCATTGTGATGTGTGTAGAGCTAGTGGAGCTGTTGTAAATGTGATGTGAGTGCATTGTGCAGTGTGTACAGCTAGTGGAGCAGTTGTAAATGTGGTGTGAGTGCTTTGTGCAATGTGTACAGCTAGTGAGTGCACTGTGCAGAGTGTGAAGCTAGTGGTGTCTTTGTAAATGGGGTTGAGTGCATCGTGCAGTGTGTACAGACATTGGAGCTGTTGTAAATGGGGTATGAGTGCATTGTCCGGTGCATACAACTCGTGGTGTAGTTGTAAATGGAGTGAGTGTATTGTGCAGTGTGTACAGCTAGGGGGCAGTTGTAAATAGGGAGTGAGTTCATACTACAATGTGCATAGTGAGTGGAGCAGTTGTAAATGGGGTGTAAGTGCATTGTGCAGTGTGTACATCTATTGGTGCAGTTGTAAATTGGGTGTGTGTGAATTATACAGTGTGTGCAGCTAGTGGTGCAGTTGTAAAGGGGGTGTGCGTTATTCTGCAGTATGCACAGCTATTGGTGCAGTTGTAAATGGGGACTGAGTTCATTGTGCAGTGTGTACAGCTAGCGGAGCAGATGTAAATGGGGTATGAGTGCAGTGTGCACAGCTATTGGTGCAGTTGTGAATGGGGTTTGAGTTTATTGTGCAGTGTGTACAGCTAGTGGTGTAGTTGGAAATGGGGAATGAGTTCATTGTGCAGTGTGTACAGCTAGTGGTGTAGTTGGAAATGGGGAATGAGTTCATTGTGCAGTGTGTACAGCTAGCGGAGCAGATGTAAATGGGGTATGAGTGCAGTGTGCACAGCTATTGGTGCAGTTGTGAATGGGGTTTGAGTTTATTGTGCAGTGTGTACAGCTAGTGGTGTAGTTGGAAATGGGGAATGAGTTCATTGTGCAGTGTTTACAGTGAGTGGAGCAGTTGTAAATGTGGTGTGAGTGCATTGTGCAGTGTGTGCTGATTGTGGAGCTGTTGTGAATGGGGTATGAGTGCATTGTGCAGTGTGTACAGCTCGTGGTGCAGTTGTAATTGGGGTGTGAGTGCATAGTGCACTGCTAGTAGTGCAGTTGTAACTGGGGTTTGAGTGCATTGTGCAGTTTGTCCAGCAAGTGGAGCAGTTATAAAGGGGGTGTGAGTGCTTTTTGCACTGTTTACAGCAAGTGGAGCAGTTATCAATGGGGTGTGTGTGCAGTGTGTGCAGCTAGTGGTGCAGTTGTAAATAGGGTGTGTGTGTAGTGTGTGCAGCAAGTGGTGCTGTTGTAAATGGGCTGTGAGTGCTTTTTGCACTGTTTACAGCAAATGGTGCAGTTATAAACGGGGTGTGTGTGCAATGTGTGCAGCTAGTGGTGCAGTTGTAAGTAGTGTGTGAGTGCGTTCTACAGTGTGTACAAACAGTGGAGCTTTTGTAAATGGGGAGTGAGTGCACTGTGCAGTTGTAAATGGGGTGTGAGTGCATTCTGCAGTTTGTACAGCTAGTGGAGCAGTTGTAAATGGGGTGTCAATGCATTATGCAGTGTGTACAGTTAGTTGTGCAATGTCAATGGAGTGAGTATATTGTGCAGTGTGTGCAGCAAGTAGTGCAGTTGTAAATGGGGTGTGAGTGTATTGTGCATTGTGTACAGCTAGTGGTGCAGTAGTAAATTGGGTGCAAGTGCATTGTGATGTGTGTAGAGCTAGTAGAGCAGTTGTAAATGTGGTGTGAGTGCATTGTGCAGTGTGTACAGCTAGTGGAGCAGTTGTAAACGGGGTGTGAGTGCATTGTGCAATGTGTGCAGCTAGTGAGTGCACTGTGCAGAGTGTGAAGCTAGTGGTGCAATTGTAAATGGGATTGAGTGCATCATGCAGTGTGTACAGATATTGGAGCTGTTGTAAATGGGGTATGAGTGCATTGTCCAGTGTGTACAACGCGTGGTGTAGTTGTAAATGGGGTGTGAGTACATTGTGCAGTGTGTACAGCTATTTGATCAGTTGTAAAGGGGGTGTGAGTACAGTGTGCAGTGGGTACAGCTAGAGGAGCAGTTGTAAATGGGGTGTGAGTGCTTTGTGCACTGTTTACAGCAAGTGGTGCAGTTGTAAATTGTGTGTGTGTAGTGTGTACAGCTAGTGGTTCGGTTGTAAATGTGATATGAGTGCTTTGTGCACTGTTTACAGCTAGTGGTGTAGTAGTAAATGGGATAAGAGTGCATTGTGCAGTGTGAACGCCTGTTTGTGAAGTTGGAAAGTAGTTATGAGTGCATTGTGCAGTGTGGACAGCTAGTGGTGCAGTTGTAAATGGGTGTGAGTGCTTTGTGCAGTGTTGGCAGCTAGTGGTGCAGTTGTAAATGGGGTGTGTGTGAATTCTGCAGTGTGTACAGCTATTGGTGCAGTTGTAAATGGGGACTGAGTTCATTGTGCAATGTGTACACCTAGCGGAGCAGCTGTAAATGAGGTATGAGTGCAGAGTGCACAGCTAATGGTGCATTTTGAATGGGGTGTGAGTGTATTGTGCAGTGTGTGCAGCTAGTGGTGCAGTTGTAAATGGATGTGAGTGTATTGTGCCGTGTGTGGAGCAAGTAGTGCAGTTGTAAATGGGGTGTGAGTGTATTGTGCAGTGTGTCCAGCTAGTGGAGCATTTGTAAATGGGGTGTGTGTGCAGTGTGTGCAGCTAGTGGTGCAGTTGTAAATTGGGTGTGTGTGTATTCTGCAGTGTGTACAGCTATTGGTGCAGTTGTAAATGGGGACTGAGTTCATTGTGCAATGTGTACACCTAGATGAGCATTGTGCAGTTTGTGCAGTTTGTACAGCTTGTGGAGCAGTTGTAAATTTGGTGTGTGTCAATTGTACAGTGTGTGTAGCTAGTGGTGCAGTTGTAAAGGGTGTGTTAGTGCATTGTGCAGTGTGTACAGCTCGTGGTGTAGTTGTAATTGGTGTGTGAGTGCATTGTGCAGTTTGTACAGCTAGTGGAGCAGTTGTAAATTGGGTGTGAGTGTATTCTGCAGTGTGTGCAGCTTGTGGTGTAGTTGTATATGCGGTGTGAGTGCATTGTGCTGTGAGTACAGCTAGTGGAGCAGTTGTAAGTGGGGTGCGAGTGATTTGTGCAATGTTTATAGCTAGTGCAAATGTAAATGGGATGTGTGTGCAGTGTGCAGTGTGTGCAGCTATTGGTGCCGTTTTAAATGGGGTGCGAGTGATTTTTGCACTGTTTACAGCAAGTCGTGCAGTTATAAACGGGGAGTGTGTGCAATGTGTGCAGCGAGTGGTGCAGTTGTAAATAGTGTGTGAGTGCGTTCTACAGTGTGTACAAACAGTGGAGCTTTTGTAAATGGGGTGTGAGTGCACTGTGCAGTGTGTGCAGCTTGGGGGCAGTTTTAAAAATGGTGTGAGTTCATCTTACAGTGGAGCAATTGTAAATGGGGTGCGAGTGATTTGTGCAGTGTATGCATCTATTGGTGCATTTGTTAATGGGGTGTGAGTGCATCGTGCAGTTTGTACACCTAGTGGAGTAGTTGTAAATTGGCTGCAAGTGCATTGTGCTGTGTGTCCAGCTAGTGGTGCAGTTGTAAATGTGGTGTCTGTGCAGTGTGTAGAGTGTGAAGCTAGTGGAATTTGTAAATGGGGTTTGAGTAAATCATGCAGTGTGTACTGATTGTGGAGTTGTTGTTGAATGGGGTATGAGTGCAGTGTGCAGTGTGTACAGCTATTGTGCAGTTGTAAATGGGGTGTGAGTGTATTGTGCAGTGTGTGCAGCTAGTGGTGCAGTTGGAAATGGGAGTGAGTTCATTGTGCAGTGTGTACAGTGAGTGGAGCAGGTATAAAGGCGGTGTGAGTAATTGTGCATTGTGTGCAGCTAGTGGTGCAGTTGGAAATGGGAGTGAGTTCATTGTGGAGTGTGTACAGCTCGTGGTGCAGTTGTAATTGGGATGTGAGTGCATTGTGCACTGCTAGTAGTGCAGTTGTAACTGGGGTTTGAGTGCATTGTGCAGTTTGTACAGCTAGTGGAGCAGTTGTAAATGAGTTGTGTGTGTAGTGTGTGCAGCTAGTGGTGCAGTTGTAAATGGGGTATGAGTGCTTTTTGCACTGTTTACAGCAAGTGGTGCAGTTATAAAAGGGGTGTGTGTGCAGTGTGTGGTGCAGTTGTAAATGGGATATGAGTGCATTGTACAGTGTGTCAGTTAGTGGTGCAGTTATAAAGCTCGTGTGAGTGCATTGTGCAGTGTGTCAGCTAATGGTGCTGTTGTAAATGGGGTGTGAGTGTATTGTGCACTGTGTACAGCTAGGGGGCAGTTGTAAATATGGAGTGAGTTCATCATACAGTGTGCACAGCTCGTGGAGCAGTTGTAAATGGGGTGTGAGTGCATTGTGCAGAGTGTGAAGCTAGATGTGCTTTTGTAAATGGGGTGTGAGTGAATTGTACAGTGTGGACAGCTTGTGGTGCAGTTGGAAAGGGAATGTGAGTGCATTGTGCCATGTTTACAGCTAGTGGTGCTGTTGTTAATGTGGTGTGAGTACTTTGTGCACTGTTTTAAGCTAGTGGTGCAGTTGTAAAGCGGGTGTGAGTGCTTTGTGCACAGTTTACAGCTAGTTGTGCAGTTCTAAAGTGGATGTGAGTGCATTGATTAGTGTGTTCAGCAAGTGGTGCAGTTGTAAATGGGTTGTGTGTGCAGCCTGTACAGCTAGTGGTGCTGTTGAAAATGGGGTGTGAGTGCTTTGTGCACTGTTTACAGCTGGTGGTGCATTTGTAAATGGGGTGTGAGTGCATTGTTTAGTGTGTACAGCTAGTGGTACTGTTGTAAATGGGTTTGTGTGCATTGTGTAGTGTGTACAGCTAGTGGTGTAGTTGTAAAAGGGTGTGAGTGCTTTGTGCACTGTTTACAGCTAGTGGTGCAGTTGTAAATGGGGTGTGAGTGCATTGTTTAGTGTGTACAGCTAGTGGTACTGTTGTAAATGGGTTTGTGTGCATTGTGTAGTGTATACAGCTAGTGGGGTCGTTGTAAATGGGGTATGAGTGCAGTGTGCTCAGCTAGTGGTACTGTTGTAAATGGGGTGTGAGTGCATTGTTTAGTTTGTCCAGCTCGTGGTGCAGTTGTAAAGGAGCTCTGTGTGCACTGTGCCGTTTTTTCAGCTGGTGGTGCAGTTGGAAATGGGGAATGAGTTCATTGCGCGGTGCTTACAGTGAGTGGAGCAGTTGTAAATGTGGTGTGAGTGCATTATGCAATGTGCATAGCTATTGGTGCAGTCGTAAATTGGGTGTGAGTGCATTGTGCAGAGTGTGAAGCTCGTGGTGCATTTGTAATTGGGGTTTTGAGTGCATCATGCAATGTGGACTGATAGTGGAGCTGTTGCCAATACGGTATGTGTGCATTGTGCAGTGTGTACAGCTAGTGGTGCAGTTGTAAAGGGGGTGTGAGTGCAGTGTGCACAGCTAGTGGAGCTGTTGTAAAGGAGGTCTGAGTGCATTTGCACTGTCTCAAGCAAGTTGTACAGTTGTGAATGGGTTGTGAGTGCATTCTGCAGTGTGCACAGCTGGTGGTGCAGTTGTAGATGGGATGTGAGTGCATTCTGCAGTGTGTACAGCTGCTGGTGCAGTTGTAAATGGTGTTTGAGTGCATTCTGCTGTTTGTACAGTTAGTGGAGCAGTTGTAAATGGAGTGATTATATTGTGCAGTGTGTGCAGCAAGTAGTTCAGTTGTAAATGGGGTGTGAGTGTATTGTGCAGTGTGTACAGTTAGTGGAGTATTTGTAAATGGGGTGGTGTGTGCAGTTTGTGCAGCTAGTGGTGCAGTTGTAAATGGGGTGTGAGTGCATTATGCAGAGTGTGAAGTTAGTGGTGCATTTGTAATTGGGGTGTGAGTGCATTGTGCAGTTTGTACAGCTAGCGAAGCAGTTGTAAAGGGGGGTGTGAGTGCAGTGTGCAGTGTGTACTGCTAGTGGAGCAGTTGTAAATGGGGTGTAAGTGCTTTGTGCACAGTTTATAGCTAGTTGTGCAGTTCTAAAGTGGATGTGAGTGCATTGATTAGTGTGTTCAGCAAGTGGTGCAGTTGTAAATGGGTTGTGTGTGCAGCCTGTACAGCTAGTGGTGCTGTTGAAAATAGGGTGTGAGTGCATTTTGATATGTGTACAGCTAGCGGAGCTTTTGTAAAGTGGGTCAGTGCATTTCGCACTGTCTCAAGCAAGTAGTGGAGTTGTGAATGGGTTGTGAGTGCATTCTGCAGTGTTCACAGCTGGTGGTGCAGTTGTAGATGGAGTTTGAGTGCATTCTGCAGTTTGTACAGCTAGTGGAGCAGTTGTAAATGGGGAGTCAATGCATTATGCAGTGTGTACAGTTAGTTGTGCAGTTGTAAATGGAGTGAGTATATTGTGCAGTGTGTGCAGCAAGCAGTGCAGTTGTAAATGGAGTGTGAGTGTATTGTGCAGTGTGTCCAGCTAGTGGAGCATTTGTAAATGGGGTGTGTGTGCAGTGTGTGCAGCTAGTGGTGCAGTTGTAAATTGGGTGTGTGTGTATTCTGCAGTGTGTGCAGCTAGTGATGCATTTGTAAATGAGGTGTGAGTGCATTGTGCAGTGTGTACAGCTAGTGGTGCAGTAATAAATTGGGTGCAAGTGCATTGTGATGTGTGTAGAGCTAGTAGAGCCGTTGTAAATATGGTGTGATTGCATTGTGCAATGTGTACAGCTAGTGGAGCAGTTGTAGATGGGGTGTGAGTGTATTGTGCAGTGTGTACAGCTAGTGCATGCACTGTTCAGAGTGTGAAGCTAGTGGTGTCTTTGTAAATGGGTTTGAGTGCATCATGCAGTGTGTACAGATATTGGAGCTGTTGTAAATGGGGTATGAGTGCATTGTCCAGTGTGTACAACTCGTGGTGTAGTTGTAAATGGGATGTGAGTGAATTGTGCAGTGTAAACGCCTATTCTTGCAGCTGTAATTGTGTTGTGAGTACATTGTGCAGTGTGTACAGCTATTGGATCAGTTGTAAAGGGTGTGTGAGTACAGTGTGCAGTGTGTACAGCTAGAGGAGCAGTTGTAAATGGGGTGTGAGTGCTTTTTGCACTGTTTACAGCAAGTGGTGCAGTTGTAAATTGTGTGTGTGCATTGTGTACAGCTAGTGGTTCGGTTGTAAATGTGATATGAGTGCTTTGTGCACTGTTTACAGCTAGTGGTGTAGTAGTAACGGGGTGAGAGTGCATTGTGCAGTGTGAACGCCTGTTTGTGAAGTTGGAAAGTAGGTATGAGTGCATTGTGCAGTGTGGACAGCTAGTGGTACAGTTGTAAATGGGGTGTGAGTGCTTTGTGCAGTGTTGGCAGCTAGTGGTGCAGTTGTAAATGGGGTGTGAGTGCATTGTGCAGTGTGGACAGCTAGTGGTGCAGTTGTAAGTGGGGTGTGAGTGCATTGTGCAGTGAATACAGCTTGTGGAGCAGTTGTAAATTTGGTGTGTGTCAATTGTACAGTGTGTGTAGCTAGTGGTGCAGTTGTAAATGGTGTGTTAGTGCCTTGTGCAGTTTGTACAGCTAGTGGAGCAGTTGTAAATTGGGTGTGAGTGTATTCTGCAGTGTGTGCAGCTTGTGGTGTAGTTGTATATGGGGTGTGAGTGCATTGTGCTGTGTGTACAGCTGGTGGAGCAGTTGTAAATGGGGTGCGAGTGATTTGTGCACTGTTTACAGCTAGTGGTGCAAATGTAAATGGGGTGTGTGTGCAGTGTGCAGTGTGTACAGCTAGTGGAACAGTTGTAAAGTGGGTGTGAGTGTATTCTGCAGTGTGTGCAGAATGTGGTGTAGTTGTATATGGGGTGTGAGTGCATTGTGCTGTGTGTACAGCTAGTGGAGCAGTTGTAAATGGGGTGCGAGTGATTTGTGCACTGTTTACAGCAAGTGGTGCAAATGTAAATGGGGTGTGTGTGCAGTGTGCAGTGTGTGCAGCTATTGGTGCAGTTGTTAATGGGGTATGAGTGCATTGTACAGTTTGTACAGCTAGTGGAGCAGTTGTAAATTGGCTGCGAGTGCATTGTGTGCAGCTAGTGGTACTGTTGTAAATGGTGTGTCTGTGCAGTGTGCATTGTATACAGCTAGTGGTGCAGTTGTAAATGGGGTGTCAGTGCATTGTGCAGAGTGTACAGCTAGTGGTGCAGTTGTAAATAGCATGTGAGTGCATTGTGATATGTGTACAGCTAGTGGAGCAGGTATAAATGTGGTGTGAGTGAACTGTGCAGTGTGCACGAATAGTGGTGCAGTTA
The DNA here is from genome assembly GCF_017639515.1 of Carcharodon carcharias. Taxonomy (NCBI): domain Eukaryota; kingdom Metazoa; phylum Chordata; class Chondrichthyes; order Lamniformes; family Lamnidae; genus Carcharodon; species Carcharodon carcharias. The sequence goes on from NC_054476.1 coordinate 100,489,631, forward strand.
TAAAGAAGCTATGAGTGCATTGTGTAGCATGTACATCTAGTTGTGCAGTTGTAAATGGGCTGTGAATGCATTTTGCTCTGTGCGCACCTAGTAGTGCAGTTGTAAATTTGGTGTGAGTGCATTGTGCTGTGTGTACAGCTAGTGGAGCATTTGTAAATTGGGTGTGTGTGAAATCTGCAGTGTGTACAGCTAGTGGAGCATTTGTAAATTGGGAGTGAGTGCATTATGATGTGTGTACACCTAACGGAGCAGCTGTAAATGGGGTATGAGTGCTGTGTGCACAGCTAGTGGTGCAGTTGTAAATGGAGTGTGAATGTATTGTGCAGTGTGCGCAGCTAGTGGTGCAGTTGGAAATGGGGAGTGAGTGTATTGTGCAGCGTGTACAGCTGGGGTGCAGTTGTAAATGGGTTGTGAGTGCAGTCTGCAGTGTTTACAGCTGTTGGTGCAGTTGTAAATGGGGTGTGAGTATATTGTGCAGTGTGCGCAGCTAGTGGTGCAGTTGGAAATGGGGAGTGAGTGTATTGTGCAGCGTGTACAGCTGGGGTGCAGTTGTAAATGTGTTGTGAGTGTTTTGTGCAGAGTATGAAGCTAGTGGAGCATTTGTAAATGGGGTTTGAGTGCATCATGCGTACTGATTGTGGAGCTGTTGTGAATGGGGTATGCGTGCATTCTGCAGTTGTAATTGGGGTGTGCGTGCATTATGCTGTGTGCACAGCTAGTAGAGCAGTTGTAAATGGAGTGTGAGTACATTGTGCAGTGTGAACACCAATTCATGCAGTTGTAATTGGGGTGTGAGTGCATTGTGCAGTTTGTATAGCTAGTGGAGCAGTTGTAAATGGGGTGTAAGTGCTTTTTGGACTGTTTACAGCAAGTGGTGCAGTTATAAATGGGGTGTGAGTGCAGTGTGTGCAGCTAGTGGTGCAGTTGTAAATTGGGTGCCAGTGCATTATGCAGTGTGTACAGCTAGTGGTGCAGTGATAAAGTTTGTGTGAGTGCTGTGTGCACAGCTAGTGTGTACAGCTTGGGGGCAGTTTTAAAAAGGGAGTGAGTTCATTCTACCGTGTGCACATTGAGTGGAGCAGTTGTAAATGGGGTGTGCGTGTATTCTGCAGTGTTTACTGCTATTGGTGCAGTAGTAAATGGGGACTGAGTTCATTGTGCAGTGTGTACACCTAGCGGAGCAGATGTAAATGGGGTATGAGGGCAGTGTGCACAGCTAGTGGTGCAGTTGGAAATGGCTAGTGAGTTCATTGTACAGTGTGTACAGTGAGTGGAGCAGTTGTAAAGGGGGTGTAATTGTGCAGTGTGTACAGCTAGTGGTGTAGTTGTGAATGGGGTGTGCATGTATACTGCAGTGTGTACACCAAGCAGAGCAGTTGTAAATGGGGTATGAGTGCAGTGTGCATAGCTAGTGGTGGATTTGTGAATGGGGTGTGAGTGAATTGAGCAGCCTGTACAGCTATTTGTGCTGTTGTAAAAGGGGTATGAGTGCAGTTTGCACGGTGTACAGCTATTGGTGCAGTTGTAAACAGGGTGTGAGTGTATTGTGCAGTGTGTGCAGCTAGTGGTACAGTTGAAAATGGGTAGTGAATTCATTGTACAATGTGTACAGTGAGCGGAGCAGTTCTAAAGGGGTGTGAGTAATTGTGCAGTGTGTACAGCTAGTGGTGCAGTTGTGAATGGGATGTGCATGTATTCTGCAGTGTGTACACCTAGCAGAGCAGTTGTAAATGGGGTATGAGTGCAGTGTGCACAGCTACTGGTGCATTTGTGAATGGGGTGTGTGTATTGTGCACTGTGTGCAGCTAGTGGTGCATTTGTAAATGGGGTTTGAGTGCATCATGCAGTGTGATCTGATTGTGGAGCTGTTGTGAATAGGGTATGAGCGCATTCTGCAGTGGGTACAGCTCGTGGTGCAGTTGTAGTTGGGGTGTGTGTGAAGTGTGTACCGTTAGTGGTGCAGTTGTAAATGGATGTGAGGGCATTGTGCAGTGTGTGCAGCAAGTAGTGCAGTTGTAAATAGGGACTGTGTGCAATGTGTGCAGCTAGCGGTGCTCTTGTAAATGGGGTGTGAGTGCATTTTGCTATGAGAACAGCTACTGGTGCAGTTGTAAAAGGGGTGTGAGTGCTTTGTGCACTGTTTACAGCAAGTGGTGCAGTTGTAAATTATGTGTGTGTGCTATGTGTACAGCTAGTGGTTCGGTTGTAAATGTGATATGAGTGCTTTGTGCACTGTTTACAGCTAGTGGTGTAGTAGCAAATGGTGTGAGAGTGCATCGTGCAGTGTGAACGCCTGTTTGTGAAGTTGGAAAGTAGGTATGAGTGCTTTGTGCATTGTGGACAGCTAGTGGTCCAGTTGTAAATGGGGTGTGAGTGCATTGTGCAGTTTGTACAGCTTGTGGAGCAGTTGTAAATTTGGTGTGCGTCAATTGTACAGTGTGTGTAGCTAGTGGTGCAGTTGTAAAGGGTGTGTTAGTGCATTGTGCAGTGTGTACAGCTCGTGGTGCAGTTGTAAATGGGGTGTGTGTGAATTGTGCAGTGTGTACAGCTATTGGAGCAGTTGTAAATAGGGACTGTGTGCAATGTATGCATCTAGTGGCGCAGTTGTAAAAGTGTGTGAGTGTGTTCTGCAGTGTGCACAAATAGTGGAGCTTTTGTAAATGGGCAGTGTGTGCAGCTAGTGGTGCAGTTGTAAATGGCCTGTGAGTGCATTCTGCAGTTTGTACAGCTAGTGGAGCAGTTGTAAATGAGGAGTCAATGCTTTATGCAGTGTGTACAGTTAGTTGTGCAATGTAAATGGAGTGAGTATATTGTGCAGTGTGTGCAGCAAGTAGTGCAGTTGTAAATGGGGTGTGAGTGTATTGTGCAGTGTGTACAGCTAGTGGAGCATTTGTAAATGGGGTGTGTGTGCAGTGTGTGCAGCTAGTGGTGCATTTGCAAATGGGGTGTGAGTGCATTGTGCAGTGTGTGAAGGTAGTGGTGTAGTTGGAAATGGGGAGTGAGTTCATTGTGCAGTGTTTACAGTGAGTGGAGCAGTTGTAAATGTGGTGTGAGTGCATTGTGCAGAGTTCGAAGCTAGTGGTGCATTTGTAAATGGGGTTTGAGTGCATCATGCAGTGTGTACTGATTGTGGAGCTGTTGTGAATGGGGTATGAGTGCATTGTGCAGTGTGTACAGCTCGTGGTGCAGTTGTAATTGGGGTTTGAGTGCATTGTGCAGTTTGTCCAGCAAGTGGAGCAGTTATAAAGGGGGTGTGAGTGCATTTTGCAGTGTGTCAGCTAGTGGTGCAGTTATAAAGTTCGTTTGAGTGCATTGTGCAGTGTATGAGCTCGTGGTGCTGTTGTAAATGGGGTGTGAGTGTATTGTGCAGTGTGTACAGCTAGGGGGCAGTTGTAAATATGGAGCGAGTTAATTCTACAGTGTGCACAGTGAGTGGAGCATTTGTTAATGTGGTGTAAGTGCATTGTGCTGTGTGTACAGCTAGTGGTGCAGTTGTAAATTGGTGTGTGTGTGAATTGTACAGTGTGTGCAGCTAGTGGTGCAATTGTAAATGGGGTGTGTGTGTATTCTGCAGTGTGTACTGCTATTGGTGCAGTTGTAAATGGGGACTGAGTTCATTGTGCAATGTGTACACCTCGCAGAGCAGTTGTAAATGGGGTATGAGTGCAGTGTGCACAGCTAGTGGTGCATTTGTGAATGGGATGTGAGTGTATGGTGCAGTGTGTGCAGCTGGAAATGGGTATTGAGTTCATTGTGCAGTGTTTACAGTGAGTGGAGCAGTTGTAAATGTGGTGAGAGTGCATTGTGCAGTGTGTACAGCTCGTGGTGCAGTTGTAATTGGGATGTGAGTGCATTGTGCACTGCTAGTAGTGCAGTTGTAACTGGGGTTTGAGTGCATTGTGCATTTTGTCCAACTAGTGAAGCAGTTGTAAATGGGGAGTGAATTCATTATGCAGTGTGTACATAAAGTGGTGCAGTTGTAAATGGATGTGAGTATATTGTGCAGTGTGTGCAGCAAGTAGTGCAGTTGTAAATGGGGTGTGAGTGTTTTGTGCAGTGTGTACAGCTAGTGGTGCAGTTGTAATTGGGATGTGTGTGCAGCTAGTGGTGCAGTTGTAAAGGGGGTATGAGTGCATTTTGCTATGAGTACAGCTAGTGGTTCAGTTGTAAATGTGATATGAGTGCTTTGTGCACTGTTTATAGCTAGTGCTGTAATAGTAAACGGGGTGAGATTGTATTGTGCAGTGTGAACGCCTGTTTGTGAAGTTGGAAATTAGGTATGAGTGCATTGTGCAGTGTGGACAGCTAGTGGTGCAGTTGTAAATGGGGTATGAGTGCTTTGTGCAGTGTGGACAGCTAGTGGTCCAGTTGTAAATGTGGTGTGAGTGCACTGTGCAGTTTGTACAGCTATTGGTGCAGTTGTAAATAGGGAGTGTGTGCAATGTATGCATCTAGTGGTGCAGTTGTAACTAGTGTGTGAGTGCGTTCTGCAGTGTGCACAAATAGTGGAGCTTTTGTAAATGGGGTGTGAGTGTACTGTGCAGTGTGTGCAGCTAGTGGTGCAGTTGTAAATGGCCTGTGAGTGCATTCAGCAGTTTGTACAGCTAGTGGAGCAGTTGTAAATGAGGAGTCAATTCTTTATGCAGTGTGTACAATTAGTTGTGCAATGTAAATGGAGTGAGTATATTGTGCAGTGTGTGCAGCTAGTGGTGCAGTTGTAGAGGGGGTGTGAGTGCATTGTGTAGTGTGCACAGCTAGTGGAGCAGTTATAAATGGGGTGTGTGTGCAGTGTGTACAGCTAGTGGAGCGGTTGTAAATGGGGTGTGAGTGCATTTTGCTATGAGTACAGCTAGTGGTTCGGTTGTAAATGTGATATGAGTGCTTTGTGCACTGTTTACAGCTAGTGGTGTAGTAGTAAACGGGGTGTGAGTGCATTGTGCAGTGTGAATGCCTGTTTGTGAAGTTGGAAAGTAGGTATGAGTGCATTGTGCAGTGTGGACAGCTAGTGGTGCAGTTGTAAATGGGGTGTGAGTGCTTTGTGCAGTGTGGACAGCTTGTGGTCCAGTTGTAAATGGGGTGTGAGTGCATTGTGCAGTTTGTACAGCTATTGGTGCAGTTGTAAATAGGGAGTGTGTGCAATGTATGCATCTAGTGGTGCAGTTGTAAATAGTGTGTGATTGCGTTCTGCAGTGTGTACAAATAGTGGAGCTTTTGTAAATGGGGTGTGAGTGTACTGTGCAGTGTGTGCAGCTAGTGGTGCATTTGTAAATGGGGTGTGAGTGCATTGTGCAGTGTGTGCAGCTAGTGGTGCATTTGTAAATGGGGTGTGAGTGCATTGTGCAGTGTGTGAAGGTAGCGGTGCAGTTGTAAATGGGGTGTGAGTGCATTGTGATGTGTGTACAGCTAGTGGTGCAGTTGTAAATGAGTGTGTGCATTGTGCAGTGTGTAGAACTCGTGGAGCAGTTGTAAATTCGGTTTGTGTGAATTGTATAGTGTGTGCAGCTAGTGGTTCAGTTGAAAAGTGGGTGTGAATGCATTGTGCCAATTTACAGCTTGTGTTGCAGTTGGAAATGTGATGTGAGTTCTTTGTGCACTGTGTATGGCTACTGGTGCAGTTGTAAATGGGGTGTGAGTGCTTTGTGCAGTGTGGACAGCTCGTGGTCCAGTTGTAAATGGGGTGTGAGTGCATTGTGCAGTTTGTACAGCTATTGGTGCAGTTGTAAATAGGGAGTGTGTGCAATGTATGCATCTAGTGGTGCAGTTGTAAATAGTGTGTGAGTGCGTTCTGCAGTGTGTACAAATAGTGGAGCTTTTGTAAATGGGGTGTGAGTGTACTGTGCAGTGTGTGCAGCTAGTGGTGCAGTTGTAAATGGCCTGTGAGTGCATTCAGCAGTTTGTACAGCTAGTGGAGCAGTTGTAAATGAGGAGTCAATGCTTTATGCAGTGTGTACAGTTAGTTGTGCAATGTAAATGGAGTGAGTATATTGTGCAGTGTGTGCAGCCAGTGGTGCAGTTGTAAATGGCGTGTGAGTGTATTGTGCAGTGTGGACAGTTAGTGGAGCATTTGTAAATGGGGTGTGTGTGCAGTGTGTGCAGCTAGTGGTGCATTTGTAAATGGGGTGTGAGTGCATTGTGCAGTGTGTGAAGGTAGCGGTGCAGTTGTAAATGGGGTGTGAGTGCATTGTGATGTGTGTACAGCTCGTGGAGCAGCTGTAAATTCGGTTTGTGTGAAGCTAGTGGTTCAGTTGTAAAGTGGGTGTGAATGCATTGTGCCGATTTACAGCTCGTGTTGCAGTTGGAAATGTGGTGTGAGTTCTTTGTGCACTGTGTATGGCTAGTGGTGCAGTTGTAAAAGGGGTGTGAGTGCATTGTGCAGGGTGTACAGTTAGTGGGACAGTTGTAAATGGGTAGTGAGTGCATTGTGCAGAATGTACAGCCAGTGGTGCATTTGTAAATTGGGTGTGAGTGCATTGTTATGTGTGTACAGCTAGTGGAGCAGTTGTAAATGGGTTGTGAGTGTATACTGCAGTGTGTGCAGCTAGTGGTGCATTTGTAAATAGTGTTTGTGTGCAGTCTGGACAGCTAGTGCTGCTGTTGTAAATGGGGTGCGTGTGAATTGTGGACTGTTTACAGGTAGTGGTGCAGCTGTAAATAGGGTGTGAGGGCAGTGCTCAGTATGTGCAGCTAGTGGTGCAGTTGTACATTGGGTGCGAGTGCATTGTGATGTGTGTACATCTAGCGGAGCAGTTGTAAATGTAGTGTGAGTGAATTGTGCAGTGTGCACGACTAGTAGTGCAGTTGTAAAGTAGGTACGAGTGCATTGTGCAGTGTGTAAAGCTAGTTGTGCTGTTGTAAATGTGGTTTAAGTGCATTGTGCAGAGTGTACAGTTACTGGTGCAGTTGTAAATTGGGTGCGAGTGCATTGTGCTGTGTGTACAGCTAGTGGAGCGTTTGTAAATGGGGTGCGAGTGAATTGTATACTGTTTACAGTTAGTGCTGCAGTTGTAAATGGGGTGTGTGTGCAGTGTGTATAGTTATGGTGCAGTCGTAATGTGGTGTGAGTGAATTGTGCAGTGTGCACGAATAATGGTGTAGTTGTGAAGTAGGTATGAGTGTATTGTGCCGTGTTTACAGCTAGTGCAGCATTTGTAAATAGGGTGTGAGTGCATTGTGCAGTGTGTGCAGCTAGTGGTGCAGTTGTAAATGGGGTGTGAGTGAATTGTGCAGTGTGGACAAATAGTGGTGCTGTTGTAAATGGGGTGTGTTTGCAGTGTGTACAGCTATTGGTGCAGTTGTAAATGGGGTGTGTGTGCATTGTGCAGTGTGTACAGCCAGTGGTGAAATTGTAAATGGGGTATGAGTGCATTGTGCAGTGTGTACAGCTAATGGTGCAGTTGTAAATTGGGTTTGAGTGAATTGTGCAGTGTGTACAGCTAGTGGTGCAGATATAAAGTAGGTATGAGTGCAGTGTGTACAGTTAGTGGTGCAGTTGTAAATGGGATGTAAGTGCTTTTTGCACTGTTTCCAGCAAGTGGTGCAGTTATAAATGGGGTGTGTGTGCAGTGTGTGCAGCTAGTGGTGCAGTTGTAAATGGGTTATGAGTGCATTGTGCAGTGTGTACACCTAGTGGTGCAGTTATAAAGTTTATGTGAGCGCATTGTGCAGTCTGTCAGCTGGTGGTACAGTTGTAAATGGGTTGTGAATGTATTGTGCAGTGTGTACAGCTAGGGGGCAGTTGTAAATAGGGAGTGAGTTCATACTACAGTGTGCATAGTGAGTGGAGCAGTTGTAAATGGGGTGTACGTGCATTGTGCTGTGTGTACATCTATTGGTGCAGTTGTAAATTGGGTGTGTGTGAATTGTACAGTGTGTGCAGCTAGTGGTGCAGTTGTAAATGGGGTGTGCGTGTATGCTGCAGTGTGTACAGCTAGCGAAGCAGATGTAAATGGGTATGAGTGCAGTGTGCACAGCTCGTGGTGCAGTTGTAATTGGGGTGTGAGTGCATTATGCACTGCTAGTAGTGCAGTTGTAACTGGGATTTGAGTACATTGTGCAGTTTGTCCAGCCAGTGGAGCAGTTATAAATGGGGTATGAGTGCATTGTGCAGTGTGTACAGCTAGTAGAGCGGTTGTAAATGGGGTGTGTGTGCAGTGTGTGCAGCTAGCCGTGCTGTTGTAAATGGGGTGTGAGTGCATTTTGCTATGAGTACAGCTAGTGGCGCTGTTGTAAAAGGAGTGTGAGTGCTTTGTGCACTGTTTACAGCAAGTGGTGCAGTTGTAAATTATCTGTGTGTGCTATGTGTACAGCCAGTGGTTCGGTTGTAAATGTGATTTGAGTGCTTTGTGCACTGTTTACAGCTAATGGTGTAGTAGTAAACAGGGTGAGAGTGCATTGTGCAGTGTGAACGCTTGTTTGTGAAATTGGAAAGTAGGTATGAGTGCATTGTGCAGTGTGGACAGCTATTGGTGCAGTTGTAAATGGGGTGTGAGTGCTTTGTGCAGTGTGGACAGCTATTGGTGCAGTTGTAAATGTAGTGTGAGTGCATTGTGGAGTTTGTACAACTTGTGGAGCAGTTGTAAATTTGGTGTGTGTCAATTGTACAGTGTGTGTAGCTAGTGGTGCAGTTGTAAAGGATGTGTTAGTGCATTGTGCAGTGTGTACAGCTCGTGGTCCAGTTGTAAATGGGGTGTGTGTGAATTGTGCAGTGTGTACAGCTATTGGAGCAGTTGTAAATAGGGACTGTGTGCAATGTATGCATCTAGTGGTGCAGTTGTAAAAGTGTGTGTGCGTTCTGCAGTGTGTACAAATAGTGGAGCTTTTGTAAATGGGGAGTCAGTGTACTGTGCAGTGTGTGCAGCTAGTGGTGCAGTTGTAAATGGCCTGTGAGTGCATCCTGCAGTTTGTACAGCTAGTGGAGCAGTTGTAAATGGGGAGTCAATGCTTTATGCAGTGTGTACAGTTAGTTGTGCAATGTAAATGGAGTGAGTATATTGTGCAGTGTGTGCAGCAAGTGGTGCAGTTGTAAATGGCGTGTGAGTGTATTGTGCAGTGTGTACAGTTAGTGGAGCATTTGTAAATGGGGTGTGTGTGCAGTGTGTACAGCCAGTGGTGCATTTGTAAATGGGGTGTGAGTGCATTGTGCAGTGTGTACAGCTAGTGGTGCATTTGTGAATGGGGTGTGAGTGCATTGTGCAGAGTGTGAAGGTATTGGTGCATTTATAAATGGGGTGTGAGTGCATTGTGATGTGTGTGCAGCTAGTGGTGCAGTTGTAAATGAGTGTGTGCATTGTGCAGTGTGTAGAGGTCGTGGAGCACTTGTAAATTCGGTTTGTGTGAATTGTACAGTGTGTGCAGCTAGTTCTGTCGAAGGGTCATGAGGACTCGAAACATCAACTCTTTTCTTCTCCGCCGATGCTGCCAGACCTGCTGAGTTTTTCCAGGTAATTCTGTTTTTGTTGTGCAGCTAGTGGTTCAGTTGTAAAGTGGGTGTGAATGCATTGTGCCGATTTACAGCTCGTGTTGCAGTTGGAAATGTGGTGTGAGTTCTTTGTGCACTGTGTATGGCTAGTGGTGCAGTTGTAAAGGGGGTGTTAGTGCATTATGCAGAGTGTACAGTTACTGGTGCAGTTGTAAATTGGGTGCGAGTGCATTGTGCTGTGTGTACAGCTAGTGGAGCGTTTGTAAATGGGGTGCAAGTGAATTGTATACTGTTTACAGTTAGTGCTGCAGTTGTAAATGGGGTGTGTGTGCAGTGTGCGGTGTGTATAGCTATGGTGCAGTCGTAATGTGGTGTGAGTGAATTGTGCAGTGTGCACGAATAATGGTGCAGTTGTGAAGTAGGTATGAGTGTATTGTGCCGTGTTTACAGCTAGTGCAGCATTTGTAAATAGGGTGTGAGTGCATTGTGCAGTGTGTGCAGCTAGTGGTGCAGTTGTAAATGGGGTGTGAGTGAATTGTGCAGTGTGGACAAATAGTGGTGCAGTTGTAAATGGGGTGTGTTTGCAGTGTGTACAGCTATTGGTGCAGTTGTAAATGGGGTGTGAGTGCATTGTGCAGTGTGTACAGCTAGTGGTGCAATTGTAAATGGGGTATGAGTGCATTGTGCCGTGTGTACAGCTAATGGTGCAGTTGTAAATTGGGTTTGAGTGAATTGTGCAGTGTGTACAGCTAGTGGTGCATTTGTAAATGGGGTGTGAGTGCATTGTGATGTTTGTACAGCTAGTGGTGCAGTTGTAAATGAGTGTGTGCATTGTGCAGTGCGTAGAGCTCGTGGAGCAGTTGTAAATTCGGTTTGTGTGAATTGTACAGTGTGTGCAGCTAGTGGTTCAGTAGTAAAGTGGGTGTGAATGCATTGTGCCGATTTACAGCTCGTGTTGCAGTTGGAAATGTGGTGTGAGTTCTTTGTGCACTGTGTATGGCTAGTGGTGCAGTTGTAAAGGGGGTGTGAGTGCATTGTGCAGAATGTACAGCCAGTGGTGCTGTTGTAAATTGGGTGCGAGTGCATTGTGCTGTGTGTACAGCTAGTGGAGCGGTTGTAAATGGGGTGCGAGTGAATTGTATACTGTTTAGTTAGTGCTGCAGTTGTAAATGGGGTGTGTGTGCAGTGTGCAGTGTGTATAGCTATGGTGCAGTCGTAATGTGGTGTGAGTGAATTGTGCAGTGTGCACGAATAATGGTGCAGTTGTGAAGTAGGTATGAGTGTATTGTGCCGTGTTTACAGCTAGTGCAGCATTTGTAAATAGGGTGTGAGTGCATTGTGTGCAGCTAGTGGTGCAGTTGTAAATGGGGTGTGAGTGAATTGTGCAGTGTGGACAAATAGTGGTGCAGTTGTAAATGGGGTGTGTTTGCAGTGTGTACAGCTATTGGTGCAGTTGTAAATGGGGTGTGTGTGCATTGTGCAGCCAGTGGTGCAATTGTAAATGGGGTATGAGTGCATTGTGCAGTGTGTACAGCTAATGGTGCAGTTGTAAATTGGGTTTGAGTGAATTGTGCAGTGTGTACAGCTAGTGGTGCAGATATAAAGTAGGTATGAGTGCAGTGTGCAGTGTGTACAGTTAGTGGTGCTGTTGTAAATGGGGTGTAAGTGCTTTTTGCACTGTTTACAGCAAGTGGTGCAGTTATAAATGGGGTGTGTGTGCAGTGTGTGCAGCTAGTGGTGCAGTTGTAAATGGGATGTGAGTGAATTGTGCAGTGTGTACAGCTATTGGTGCAGTTTTAAATGGGGTGTGTCTGCATTGTGCAGTGTGTACAGCCAGTGGTGCAGTTGTAAATTGGGTTTGAGTGAATTGTGCAGTGCGTACAACTAATGGTGCAGATATAAAGTAGGTATGAGTGCAGTGTGCAGTGTGTACAGTTATTGGTGCAGTTGTAAATGGGATGTGAGTGCATTGTGCAGTGTGTACACCTAGTGGTGCAGTTATAAATGGGGTGTGAGTGCATAGTGCAGTGTGTCTGCTGGTGGTACAGTTGTAAATGAGGTGTGAATGTATTGTGCAGTGTGTACAGCTAGGGGACAGTTGTAAAAAGGGAGTGAGTTCATACTACAGTGTGCATAGTGAGTGGAGCAGTTGTAAATTGTGTGTATGTGCATTGTGCTGTGTGTACACCTATTGGTGCAGTTGTAAATTGGGTGTGTGTGAATTGTACAGTGTTTGCAGCTAGTGGTGCAGTTATAAATGGGGTGTGCGTGTATTCTGCAGTGTGTACAGATATTGGTGCACTAGTAAATGGGGACTGAGTTCATTGTGCAATGTGTACACCTAGCGGAGCAGTTGTAAATGGGGTATGAGTGCATTGTGCACAGCTAGTGGTGCATTTGTGAATGGGGTGTGAGTGAATTGCGCAGTCTGTACAGCTGTTTGTACAGTTGTAAATGTGGGAGTGAGTTCATTGTGCAGTGGGTACAGTGAGTGGAGCAGTTGTAAAGGGAGTATGAGTGATTGTGCAGTGTGTACAGCTAGTGGTGCAGTTGTGAATGTGGTGTGCATATAGTCTGCAGTGTGTACAGCTAGCGAAGCAGATGTAAATGGGTATGAGTGCAGTGTGCACAGCTCGTAGTGCAGTTGTAATTGGGGTGTGAGTGCATTGTGCAGTTTGTCCAGCAAGTGGAGCAGTTATAAAGGGGGTGTGAGTGCAGTGTGCAGTGTGTACAGCTAGTGGAGCGGTTGTAAATGGGGTGTGTGTGTAGTGTGTGCAGCTAGTGGTGCAGTTGTAAATGGGGTGTGAGTGCTTTTTGCACTGTTTACAGCAAGTGGTGCAGTTATAAATGGGGTGTGTGTGCAGTGTGTGCAGCTAGTGGTGCAGTTGTAAATGGGATGTGAGTGCATTGTGCAGTGTGTCAGCTAGTGGTGCAGTTATAAAGTTCGTGTGAGTGCATTGTGCAGTGTGTCAGCTAGTGGTGCTGTTTTCAATGGGATGTGAGTGTATTGTGCAGTGTGTACAGCTAGGGGGCAGCTGTAAATGGGGACTGAGTTCATTCTACAGTGTGCACAGTGAGTGGAGCATTTGTGAATGGGATGTGAGTGTATGGCGCAGTGTGTGCAGCTGGAAATGGGTAGTGAGTTGATTGTGCAGTGTTTACAGTGAATGGAGCAGTTGTAAATGGGCTGAGTGCATTGTGCGGTGTATACAGCTTGTGGTGCAGTTGTAATTGGGGTGTGAGTGCATTGTGCATTGCTAGTAGTGTAGTTGTAAATGGGATCTGAGTGCATTGTGCATTTTGTCCAACTAGTGGAGCAGTTTTAAAAGGGGTGTGAGTGCAGTGTGCAGTTTGTACAGCTAGTGGAGCAGTTGTAAATGGGTTGTGTGTGCAGTGTGTGCACCTAGTGGTGCAGTCTTAAATTGGGTGTGAGTGCATTTTGCTATGTGTACAGCTAGTGGTGCAGTTGTAAAATGGGTGTGAGTGCTTTGTGCACTGTTTACAGCTAGTGGTGCAGTTGTAAAGGGGTTGTGAGTGCATTGTTTCGTGTGTACAGCTAGTGGTGCAGTTGTAAATGGGGTGTGTGTGCACTGTGTACAGCCAATGGAGTAGTCGTAAGTGGGGTGTGAATGCTTTCTGCAATGTGCACAGCTAGTGGTGCAGTTGTAAATGGGGTATGAGTGCATTGTGCAGATTGTACAGCTAGTGGTGCACTTGTAAATTGGGTGTGTTTGCATTGTGCACAGTGTGAAGCTAGAGGTGCATTTGTAAATGGGGTGTGAGGGAATTGTTCAGTCTGTGCAGCTTGTGGTGCAGTTGGAAAGGGGGTGTGAGTGCATTGTGCCATGTTTACAGCTAGTGGTGCAGTTGTAAATGGGGTGTGAGTGCTTTGTGCACAATTTACAGCTAGTTGTGCAGTTCTAAAGGGGGAAAGAGTTTATTAATTAGTGTGTTTAGCTAGTGGTGCAGTTGTAAATGGGGTGTGTGTGCAGCCTGTAGAGCTAATGGTGCTGTTGTAAATGGGGTGTGAGTGCATTTTGCTATGTGTGCAGCTCATGGTGCAGTTGTAAAAGGGGTGTAAGTGCTTTGTGCACTGTGTACAGCTAGTGGTGCAGTTGTAAAGGGGGTGTGAGTGCATTGTTTAGTGTGTTCAGCTAGTGGTGCAGTTGTAAATGGGGTGTGTGTGTATTGTGCAGTGTGTGCAGCTAGTGGTGCAGTTGGAAATGGGGAGTGAGTTCATTGTGCAGTGTGTACAGTGAGTGGAGCAGGTGTAAAGGCGGTGTGAGTAATTGTGCAGTGTGTACAGTTGTGGAGCAGTTGTAAATGGGGTGTGTATGCATTGTTTAGTGTGTACAGCCAGTGGAGCAGTCGTAAATGGGGTGTGAGTGCATTGTGCAGTGTGTACATCTATTGGTGCAGTTGTAAATTGGGTGTGTGTGAATTGTACAGTGTGTGCAGCTAGTGGTGCAGTTGTAAATGGGGACTGAGTTCATTGTGCAATGTGTACACCTAGCGGAGCAGTTGTAAATGGGGTATGAGTGCAGTGTGCACAGCTAGTGGTGCATTTGTGAATGGGGTGTGAGTGAATTGTGCAGTGTGTACAGCTAGTGGTGCAGTTGTAAATGTGGGAGTGAGTTCATTGTGCAGTGTGTACAGTGAGTGGAGCAGTTGTAAAGGGAGTATGAGTGATTGTGCAGTGTGTACAGCTAGTGGTGCAGTTTTGAATGGGTTGTGCATGTATTCTGCAGTGTGTACAGCTAGCGGAGCAGTTGTAAATGGGGTATGAGTGCAGTGTGCACATCTAGTGGTGCATTTGTGAATGCGGTGTGAGTGTATTGTGCAGTGTGCATCTGGAAATGGGTAGAGAGTTCATTATGCAGTGTTTACAGTGAGTGGAGCAGTTGTAAATGTGGTGTGAGTGCATTGTGCAGTGTGTACTGATTGTGGAGCTGTTGTGAATGGGGTATGAGTGCATTGTGCAGTGTGTGTAGCTAGTGGTGTAGTTGGAAATGGGGAGTGAGTTCATTGTGCAGTGTTTACAGTGAGTGGAGCAGTTGTAAATGTGGTGTGAGTGCATTGTGCAGTGTGTACTGATTGTGGAGCTGTTGTGAATGGGGTTTGAGTGCATTGTGCAGTGTGTATAGCTAGTGGTGTAGTTGGAAATGGGGAGTGAGTTCATTGTGCAGTGTTTACAGTGAGTGGAGCAGTTGTAAATGTGGTGTGAGTGCATTGTGCAGTGTGTACTGATTGTGGAGCTGTTGTGAATGGGGTATGAGTGCATTGTGCAGTGTGTATAGCTAGTGGTGTAGTTGGAAATGGGGAGTGAGTTCATTGTGCAGTGTGTACAGTGTGTCGAACTGTTGTAAAGGGGGTGTGAGGGAATTGTACACTGCGTGCAGCTAGTGGTGCATTTGTAAATGTGATGTGAGTGTATTGTGCAGTGTGTACAGCTAGTGTTGTAGTTGGAAATGGGTATTGAGTTCATTGTGCAGTGTTTACAGTGAGTGGAGCAGTTGTAAATGTGGTGTGAGTCCGTTGTGCAGAGTGTACAGCTAGGTGTGCATTTGTAAATGGGGTTTGAGTGCATCTTGCAGTGTGTACTGATTGTGGAGCAGTCGTAAATGGGGTGTGAGTGCATTGTGCAGATTATACAGCCGGTGGGGCACTTGTAAATTGGGTGTGTTTGCATTGTGCAGAGTGTGAAGCTAGAGGTGCATTTGTAAATGGGGTGTGAGTGAATTGTGCAGTGTGGACAAATAGTAGTGCAGTTGTAAATGGGATGTGTGTGCATTGTGCAGTGTGTACAGATAGTGGAGATGTTGTAAATGGGGTGTGAGTGCATTTTGCTGTGTGTACAGCTAGTGGAGCAGTTGTAAATGGGGTGCGAGTGCTTTGTGCACTGTTTCCAGCTTGTGGTGTATAGTAAACAGGGTGTGAGTGCAGTGTTTAGTGTGTACAGCTACTGGAGCAGTTGTAAATGGGGTGCGAGTGCTTTGTGCACTGTTTACAGCTTGTGGTGTATAGTAAACAGGGTGTGAGTGCAGTGTTTAGTGTGTACAGCTAGTGTTGCAGTTGTAAATGGGGTGTGAGTGTATTGTGCAGTGTGTCCAGCTGGGGGCAGTGATAAATGGGGTGTGAGTTCATTGTGCAGTGTGCACAACGAGCGGTGCAGTTGTAAATGGGGTTTTGTGTGCAGCCTGTACAGTTAGTGATGCTGTTGTAAATGGGGTGTGAGTGCATTGTGCACTGTTCACAGCTAGTGGTGCAGTTGTAAATGGGATGTGAGTGCATTTTGCTGTGTGTACACCTAGTGGTGCAGTTGTAAATTGGGTGAGAGTGCATTGTTCTGTGTGTTCAGCTAGTGGAGCAGTTGTATAGGGGTATGTGTGAATTATACAGTGTGTGCAGCTAGTGGTGCAGTTGGAAAGGGGGTGTGAGTCCATTGTGCCATGTTTACAGGTAGTGGTGTTGTTGTAAATGTGGTGTGAGTCCTTGGTGCACTGTTTACTGCTAGTGGTGCGGTTGTTAATGCAGTGTGAGTGCATTGTTTAGTGTGTACTGCTAGTGGTGCAGTTGTAAATTGCATATGTGTGTGCATTGTGCAGTGTGTACAGCTAGTGGGGCAGTTGTCAATGGGGTATGAGTGCAGTGTGCACAGCTAGTGGTACAACTGTAAATGGGGTGTGAGTGCATTTTGCAATGTGCATAGGTATTGATGCAGTTGTAAATTGGGTGAGAGTGCATTGTGCAGTGTGTACAGCTCGTGGAGCTGATGTAAAGGGGGTGTGTGTGCTTGCACTTTTTACAGCTATTGGTGCAGTTGTAAATGGGGTGTGAGTGCTTTGTGCACTGTGTACAGCTAGTGCAGCAGTTGTAAATGGGTTGTGAGTGCATTGTGCAGTTTGGACAAATAGTGGTGCAGTTGTAAATGGGGTGTGAGTGAATTGTGTAGTGTGTGCAGCTAGTGGTGCAGTTGTAAAGGGGGTGTGAGTGCATTGTGCAGTGTGTACAGCTGGGGGGCAGTGGTAAATAGGGTTGAGTCCATTGTGCAGTGTGCACAGCTAGTTGTGCAGTTGTAAATGGGGTGTGAGTGCATTTTGCTGTATGTACAGCTAGTGATGCAGTTGTAAATGGAGTTTGTGTACAGCCTATACAGCCAGTGGTGCTGTTGTAAATGCGATGTGTTTGCATTTTGCTGTGTACACACCTAGGGGTGCGGTTGTAAATTGGGTGAGAGTGCATTGTGGTATGTATACAGCTAGTGGAGCATTTGTATAGGGGTGTGTGTGAATTGTACAGTGTGTGCAGCTAGTGGTGCGGTTGGAAAGGGGACGTGAGTGCATTGTGTTTACAGGTAGTGGTGCAGTTGTAAATGGGGTGCGTGCATTGTGCAGTGTATACAGCTAGTGGGGCAGTTTTAAATGGGGTGTGAGTGTATTGTGCAGTGTGCACAGTAAGTGGAGCCGTTGTAAATGGGGTGTGTTTGCAGTGTGTACAGCTTTGGTGCAGTTGTAAATTGGGTGTGAGTGCATCATGCAGTGTGTACATAGTGGTGCTGTGGTAAATTGGGTGAGAGTGCATTGTGCTGTGTCTACAGCTCATGGTACAGATGGAAATGTGGTATGAGTGCTTTGTGTACTGTTTACTGCTAGTAGTGCCGTTTTAAAGGGGGTGTGAGTGCATCGTTTAGTGCGTACAGCTAGTGGTACAGTTGTAAATTGGGTGAGAGTGCATTGTGCTGTGCGTACAGCTAGTGGAGCATTTATAAATGTGGTGTGAGTGCTTTGTGCACTGTTTACAGCTAGTGGTGCAGTTGTAAAGCGGGTGTGAGTAATTGTGCAGTGTGTACAGCTAGTGGTGCAATTGTGAATGTGGTGTGCATGTATTCTGCAGTGTGTACAGCTATTGGTGCAGATGTAAATCAGGACTGAGTTCATTGTGCAGCATTTACATCTAGTGGAGCAGCTGTAAAAAAGGTATGAGTGCAGTGTTCATAACTAGTGGTACATTTGCGAATGGGGTTTGAGTGTATTGTTCAGTGTGTACAGCTAGTGGTGCAGTTGGAAAAGGGGAGTGAGTTCATTGTGCAGTGTGAACAGTGAGTGGAGCAGTTGTAAAGGGGGTGTGAGTAATTGTACAGTGTTTACAGCTAGTGGTGCAGTTGTAAATGGGGTGTGTGTGCATTGTGCAGTGTGTTCAGCTAGTCGAGCAGTTGTAAATGGGGTATGAGTGCAGTGTGCACAGCTAGTGGTGTAGTTGTAAATGGAGTGAGAGTGAATTGTGCAGTGTGGACATATAGTGGTGGAGTTGTAAGCGGGGTGTGTGTGCAGTGTGTACAGCTATTGGTGCAGTTGTAAATAGGGTGTGAGTGCATTGTGCAGAATGTACAGCTAGTGGTGTCGTTGTAAATTGGGTGTGAGTGCTTCATGCAGTGTGTACAGCTAGTGGTGCAGTTGTAAATGTGATGTCAGTGCACTGTTTATTGCTAGTAGTGCAATAGTAAAGGGGATGTGAGTGCATTGTTTAGTGTGCACACCTAGTGGTGCAGTTGTAAATGGGGTCTGAGTGAATTGTGCAGTGTGTGCAGCGAGTGGTGCAGTTGGCAAGTAGGTTTGTGTGCAGTGTTCACAGCTATTGGTGCAGTTGTAAATGGGGTGTGAGTGCATTGTGCAGCACGTACATCTAGTGGTGCAGTTGTAAATGTGGTGTCAGTGCTTTGTACACTGTTTACTGCATGTAGTGCATTTGTAAATGGGGTGTGAGTGCATCGATTAGTGTACACAGCTAGTGGTGCAGTTGTAAATGGTGTGTTCGTGTATTGTGCCGTGTGAACGCCTATTTGTGCAGTTGTAAACGGGGTGTGAGTGCATTGTACATGGCTGGTAGTGCCGTTATAAATGGGGTGTGGGTGCATTGTGTAGAGTGTATTTGTAAATGGGCTGTGAGTGAATTGTGCAGTGTGTACAGCTGCTGTTGCAGTCGTAAATGAGGTGTGAGTGCATTGTGCAGCGTGTACAGCTAGTGGTGCAGTTGTAAATGGGGTGTGAATGCATTGTGCAGTTTGTACAGCTATTGGTGCAGTTGCAAAGTGGGTTTGAAAACATTGTGCAGTGTGTGAAGCTGTAAAGGGGGTGTGAGTGCATTGTGCAGCTCATGGTACATTTGCACTGATGGTGTGAGTGCATTGGGCAGTGTGCGGGGCTAGTGGTGCAGATGTCTGGCAAGAATGTCCTGCAGTGTGCACTGGAGTTCTGCAGCAGAGTACTTAAGTTGTAGTTTGGTGACTGAGTGAGTTCCGTGAGGAGGGAATGAGGTCTTCCTTTGAGTACTGAGAATTCGGTCAGGTAAGTGTTTACTACCTTTATCACTTATAGTTTTTCTGGTCTTATTTTGTTGTTCATAGTCTGGAAGGGTGATATTCTGTAACAAAGAGGAGCAGGGAAGAAAGGCCCTAGATTAATTCATATTATTTGATATTAAGTATCTCCCAAAAGGTCTAATTTAATTTAAAAGGCTAAGTCATGGCAGGAGAGTTCAAAGCCGTGGTGTGCTTCTCCTGCTCTATGTGGGAAGCCGGCAACATTTGTAGTGCTTGTGGCTGGCAAGTGCGCGGGATGTGTGTCCAGCTGCAGCTCTTGGAAGCCCAGGTTTCGGAGCTGGAGCATTCGTAAGGCAGAGTGTATCATGGATAGCACGTATAGATATGTGGTCACACCGCAGGCTTAAGAGTCCACAAGCAGGAAGGGAATGGGTGTCCATCAGGTGGAGCAAGAGGACTAGGCAGGCAGTGCAGGAATCGCCTGTGGCTATTTCCCTGCAAAACAGATATACCACTTTGGATACTGTTGAGGGGAATGGCCTCTCAGGGGAAAGCAGCAACAGCTAAATTCATTGCACCACGGTTGGCTCTGCTGCACAGGGGAGGAGTAAAAAATGTGGGAATGTAATAGTTATAGGGGATTCAATTGTAAGGGCAATAGATGGGTGTTTCTGTGGCTGCAAACGAAACTCCAGGATGGTATGTTGCCTCCCTGGTGCTAGGGTCAAGGATGTCTCAGAACGGTGAGAGGACATTCTGATAGTGAATAGCCAGTGGTTGTGGTACACATTGGTACAAACGACATAGGTAAAAAAAAGGGATGAGGTCCTTAAAGCAGAATATAGGGAGTTAGGAAGTAAGTTGAAAAGTAGGACCTTAAAGGTAGTGATCTCAGGATTACTACCAGTGCCATGTGCCAGAGCAGAAATAGCAGGATATATCAGAAGAATACATGGCTGAAGAGATGGTGTGAGGGGGAGGGTTTCAGATTCCTGGGACATTGGGACCGGTTCTGGGGGAGGTGGGACCAGTACAAACTGGACGGGTTACACCTGGGCAGGACCAGGACTGATGTTCTAGGGGGAATATTTGCTAGAGTGGTTGGGGAGGGTTTAAACTAAAATGGCAGGGGGATGGGAACCTATGCAAGGAGTCAGAGGAAGGGGAATCAAGGACAAGAACAAAAGACAGAAAGCGGAATAAGAAAAGTGATAGGCAGAGAAATCAAGGGCAAGAATCAAACAGGACCTCAGTGAAAAATAGTGGGAATGGGACAAGTAATGTTAAAAAGACAAGCCTTTGTGCCTTAACGCGAGGAGCATTCGCAATAAAATGGATGAACTAACTGCGCAAATAGATGTAAACAGTTATGATAGAGTCAGGATTACGGAGAAATGGCTGCAGGGTGGCCAGGGATGGGAACTGAACATCCAGGGGTATTTAGTATTTAGGAAGGACAGACAAAAGGAAAAGACGGTGGAGTTGCATTTCTGGTTAAAGAAGAAATTAATGCAATAGTGAGGAAAGATATTAGCTCCGATGATGTGGAATCTGTATGGGCAGTGCTGAGAAACACTAAAGGGCAAAAAGCGTTAGTGGGGGTTGTATATAGACCCCCAAACTGTAGTGGTGATGTTGGGAATGGCATTAAACAGGAAAGATGAGACGCATATAATAAAGGAACATCTGTAATTATGGGTGACTTTAATCTGCATATAGATTGGGCAAATCAAATTAGTAACAATAGCATAGAGGAGGAATTCCTGGAGTGTATATGGGATGTTTTTCTGGACCATTACGTTGAGGAACCGACTAGAGAACAGGCCATCCTTGACTGGGTATTGTGTAATGAGAAAGGAATAATTGGCAATTTAGTTGTGCGAGGCCCCTTGGGAACCATAATATGATAGAATTCTTCATCAAGATGGAGAGTGATGTAGTTAATTCTGAGACTAGGGCCCTGAATCTTAATAAAGGAAACTACAATGGCATGAGGCATGAGTTGCCTTTGATGGATTGGGAAACATTACTTAAAGGGATGACGGTGAACAGGCAATGGCAAACATTCAAAGAGCGCATGGGTGAGATGCGACAATTGTTTATTCCTGTCTGGCACAAAAGTAAAACAGGAAAGGTGGCCAAACCATAGCTTACAAGGGAAATTAGGGATAGTATTAGATGCAAGGAAGAGGCATACAAATTGGCTAAAAAACCAACAGACCTGAGGATTGGGAGCAGTTTCGAATTCAGCAAAGGAGGACCAAGGGATTGATTAAGAAGGGGAAAATAGAGTACGAGAGTAAGTTTGCAGGGAACGTAAAAACTGATGTTATGTGAAGAGAAAAAGATTGGTGAAGACAAATGTAGGTCCCTTACAGTCAGAAACAGGGGAATTTATAATGGGGAACAAAGAAATGGCTGACCAACTTAATACATACTTTGGTTCTGCCTTCACAAAGGAGGACACAAATAACATATCAAAAATGTTGGAGAACACAGGGTTTAGTGAGAGGGAGGAACTGAAATAAATCATTATTAGTAGGGAAATGGTGTTGGGGAAATTGATGGGATTGAAGGTTGATAAATCCCCAGGGCCTGATAATCTACATCCCAGAGCACTTAAGGAATCTAGAAATAGTGGATGCATTGGTGGTCATCTTCTGAGATTCTATAGACTCTGGAGCAGTTCCTACAGATTGGAGGGTAGCAAATGTAACACCACTTTTTAAGAAGGGAGGTAGAGAGAAAACAGGGAATTATAGACCAGTCAGCCTGACGTCGGTAGTGGGGGAAATTCTAGAGTCCATTATAAAAGATTTAATAGCTGAGCACTTGGAAAAAAAGTGGCAGAATCGGACAGAGTCAGCATGGATTTATGAAAGGGAAATCATGCTTGATAAATCGACTGGAAATTTTGAGGATGTAACTAGTAGAGTTGATGAGGGGGAGCCAGTGGACGTGATTTATTTGGGCTTTCAGAAGGCTTTCGACAAAGTCCAATGTAAGAGATTAGCGTGTAAAACTAAAGTGCATGGGATTGGGGGTAGTGTACTGAGATGGATAGAAAACTGGTTGGCAGACAGCAAACAAAGACTGGGAATACATGGGTCTTTTTCCGAATGGCAGGCAGTGACTAGTGGGGTAAGGCATGGATTGGTGCTAGGACCCCAGCTATTCACAACATGTATTAATGATTTAGATGAGGGAACTAAATGTAATATCTCCAAATTTGCAGATGACACAAAGCTGGGTGGGAGGGTGAGCTGTGAGGAGGATGCAGAGATGCTTCAGTGTGATTTAGACAAGCTGAGTGAGTGGGCAAATGCATGGCAGATGCAGTATAATGTGAGGTTATCCGCTTTGATAGCAAAAACAGGAAGGCGGATTATTATCTGAATGGCTATAAATTGAGAGAGGGGAATGTGCAATGAGACCTGGGTGTCCTCATACACCAGTCGCTGAAGGTAAGCATGCAGGTGCAACAGGCAAATGGTATGTTGGCCTTCATAGCGAGAGGATTTGAGTACAGGAACAGGGATTTCTTGCTGCAATTCTACAGGGCCTTGGTGAGATCACACCTGGAATATTGTGTGCAGTTTTGGTCTCCTTATCTGAGGAAGGATGTACTTGCTATAGAAGGAGTGCAGCGAAGGTTTAGCAGACTGATTCCTAGGGTGGCAGGACTGACATATGAGGAGAGATTGAGTCGGTTAGGATTATATTCACTGGAGCAGGACTAGATAGGGTAGATGCAGGAAGGAAGTTCGCCAATGGTGGGGTCGTCCAGAACCAGGGGTCACAGTCTGAGGATACAGGGTAGACTATTTAGGACTGAGATGAGGAGAAATTTCTTCACCCAGAGAGAGGTGAGCCTGTGGAATTCGCTACTACAGAAAGTAGTTGAGGCCAAAACATTGTATGTTTTCAAGCAGTTAGATATAGCTCTTGGGGCAAAAGGGTCAAAGGATATGGGGAGAAAGCAGGAGCGGGCTATTGAGTTGGATAATCAGCCATGACCATAATGAATGGTGGAGCAGGCTCGAAGGGCCGAATGGCCTACTCTTGCTCCTAGTTTCTATGTAAATGGGGTGAGTGTCTTGTGCAGTGTATCCAGCTAGTGGAGCAGTTGTAAATGGGATGAGAGTGCATTGTGCAGTGTGTGCAGCTAGTGGTGCAGTTGTAAATGGGGTATGAGTGCATTGTGCAGTGTATACAGCTAGTGGAGCAGTTGTAAATGTGGTGTGAGTGCATTGCGCAGCCTGTACAGCTAGTGGTGCTGTTGTAAATGGGGTGTGAGTGCAGTGTGCAGAGCTATTGGTGCAGTTGTAAATGGGGTGTGAGTGAATTGTGCTGTGTGTGCAGCGAGTGGTGCAGTCGTAAAGTAGGTATGAGTGCATTGTGCCGTGTACAGATAGTGTAGTAGTAAACAGGGTGTGAGTGCATTGTGCAGTGTGAACGCCTATTTGTGCAGTTGTAAATGGGGTGTGAGTGCATTGTACAGTGTGTGCAGCTCGTGGTGCAGTTGTAAAGCGGGTGTGAGCGCATTGTTCAGTGTGGACAGCTAGTGGTGCAGTTGTAACTGGAGTGAGTGCATTGTGCAGTATGTGCGGTTGTGATGCAGTTGGTGGAATATGACACCAAGTTCACTGATCTTACCACTCATGAGTTCATTGAATTTTCTTCCGAAGCTATTCGCAGACCTCAGTCAATGCAAAATACTGTGGACGCTGGAAATCTGAAACCCAAACAGATACTGCTGTTCTAGCAGGTCTAACGGTATCTCTGACTAGTTCTTCAGGGTTAAAGAGAAGTAAAAATGTGATGAAATTTATACTGCTTAAGGGGGTGGAGCAAGTGAAGCTGGATAGAAGGCCAGCGATAGGTGGGGACAAAGGAATTATTGACAAAGATTTCATGGACAAAAGGACAAAGGGGGTGTTAATGGTAGTGGTAAGGGCTAAAAAAGGTGCTGATAGTGGCATTAAGGTCAGAAAGCAGAATGTGATAATAGCAGAACAAGGATAAGCACTCTGGAAAAAAATGAAAAGTAACAGATGGCCATTTTGTGGATGGGTTGGGGGAGGGTGGTAGTTGGTGGAAAAAGAAAGGATAGAAAATGGGATATAAGGGGGATAACAAAGGGGACAAAACCATGGAAAGAGGAATAAAAATAAGTGGATAGAAATATATGTAGAAAGAAGGGGGTTAAGAAAAGGGTGAGGATAGAGGAAAGTGTTCATGGTCTGAAGTTGTTGAACTCAATGTTAAGTCCAGAAAGCTGTGAAGTGCCTAGTTGGAAGATGAGGTGCTGTTCCTCCAGTTTGCGTTGAGCTTCATTGGAACATGTCCGTCTTTGGCCTGCTGCAATGTGGGCATGAGAGCAGGGTGGAGTATTGAAATGGCAAGCGACAGAGAGGTCTGGGTCATGCTTGCAGACAGACCGAAGGTGTTCCAGAAAACGGTCACCCATGCAATCGCAGAAAGTGCAACACCTGTCCCTTTACCTCCCCATCATCCAAGGCCCCAAACACTCCTTTCAGTTGAAGCAGTGCTTCACTTGCACCTCCTTCAATTTAGTCTGCTGCATTTGCTGCTCCCAATGCGGTTTCCTCTACATTGGAGAGACCAAACGCAGACTGGGTGACCGCTTTGCGGAACATCTTCAGTCTGTCTGCAAGCATAACCCAGACCTCCCTGTCGCTTGCCATTTCAACACTCCACCCTGCTCTCATGCCCACATGTCTGTCCTTGGCCTGCTGCAATGTTCCAGTGAAGCCCAACTCAAACTGGAGGAACAGCACCTCATCTTCCGATTAGAACTCTACAGCCTTCTGGACTTAACGTTGAGTTCAATAACTTTAGAACATTTATCAATGGTTTTATCCCCTTTTCTATCCTTTCTTACCCACCACCGCCCCCTCCCCATTCCCTACACGGCCATCTGTTACTTATCCCATGTTGTTCTTTCACACAATGTTACCCTTGTCCTGCTATTATCACATTCTGCTTTCTGACCTTAATGCCACCATCAGCACCTCTTCTAGCCTGTACCACAACCATTAACACCCCTTTTTCCATGATATCTTTGTCAATCTCTCCTTTGCCTCCATCTATCACTGGCCTTCTATCCAGCTTCACTGCTCCATCGTGCCCCCTTAAACAGTATAAATTTCATCACAGTTTTACTTCTCTTTAGCTCTAAAGAAGGGTCATACGGACTCGAAACATTAACTCTGTTTCTCTCTCTCCACAGAAGCTGCTAGACCTGCTGAGTTTTTCCAGCATTTTCTGTTTTTGATCCAGATCTGAGTGTTTGACTGATAGCATTGACCACCAGTGACCCAGTGTCACTGCCTTTGCAAAGTCTGCCTGGACAGCTTCTTGCTTCTATCCTCTGGATAGATCATGTTTCCTTCTTTCTATCTTTGTGACCAAGGCCTTTAGTGCAGTGACAAAGGGCTGGAACACCAGCACCTGGAAGTTCCCCACCATCCTGACTTGGAAATATATCGCCATTCCTTCACTGTCGTTGAGTCAAAATCCTGGAACTCCCTCCCTAATGGCACTGTGGGTGTACCTACACCACATGGACTGCAGCGGTTCAAGAAGGCAGCTCATCACCACCTTATCAAGGGCAACTAGGGATGGCAACAAATGCTGGCTCAGCCAGCGAAGCCCACATCCTATGAATGAATAAAAAAGTGTGCAAGAGGGTGAAGGGGTGTGCTCTGAGTGAGAGGATGTGCAACAGGTGATGAGTGGGTGTGCAGCAGAGGGTGACAGAGAACAAACAAAATTGAGAGAGATACAGAATAAGAGAAACTTAAGGAGTGAGTGAAAGATAATAAGAGAGGGAGCAAGAGATAGAGTATGAAGGAATTAAAAAGGAACGAGTGAGTGGGAAAGATTGCGAGAGACAAATGCGCAAGTTTGAGAGCGAGAGATGGAAGGCGCGAGTATGCAAGACATAGTGATTGACAGAGAGGCATGGACAGGGAGCAAGCAGGAGTATGGGCTAGAGTATAAGAATGTGCGTACGTGATAATGCGAGAGACAGAGTGGATGTGTGTGAGAGGTAGAGAGTGAGTGTGATAGGCAATGTGCGATTACGAGAGAGATAGTGTGTAAGAGACGGAGAGCGAGAGCGAGAGCAGGACAGAGAAAGAATGTATGGGGCTGGGGGAGAATGTCAGCCTTGAGCCTCTAGCCAGTGGCTGGACTAGAACACGGTACACTCAGTGTGTGTGGGGATGAGGGTTATAGTCAGGAATAGGACTGGGCTTTGCTTTGCTGGTCCCACTGACATGTGGCTAACTGTATCCAGGGTGGGAGTTGAGTAAGGTCACTGCCTGCATAAGGACAGGATGGAGTGGGAGTAAAGGTACATAGGGATGGCAGGTGTTGGAGAAGGACACAAGACAGGAAGGAGACAGAGGCACAGGGACAAGGTTTTATTGCAACATTCAAGTTACTGTACAGTGCTATAAATACATATAATACTGAAATATTTACACCAAAAATGCATCCTACATCAGCAAGCATCAAATACAAAAAATATGAACTTATCTGGCCAAACTAAATCCAAATACCCAACAGAAAAACACACAGCATACAGCAGAAGCTGGCAGCAAACTCTAGTCCTGAAGGGAGGTTGAAGGTCCAAGCCTCATCAGGCACTCTGACAGTGGTCACTCCTTACAATGTATACTCACTACTTCACTTACCCTTCAGCTCACTCCATAAGTGTATGACCTACGGGGACAAAAGAGGGGGTTGAAGGGGAGATACATCAACAGCACTGCCAATGAGGAAAGGAACGCATATAGACAAGTCACTGGCACTTGTCGGAGTACAAGGAGAGGATTACTCCTCCATTACTCTGGGTACAGGGCAAGGGTTATTCCTCTACTACTCTTGGTACAGGGAGAGGATTACTCCTTTATTACTCTGGGTATGGGGAGAGGATTATTCCTCTATTCCCCTTGGCACAGGGAGAGGATTACTCCTCTATCACCCTGGGTACGGGGAAAGGGTTATTCCTCTGTTACTCTGGGTACAGGGAGAGGTTTACTCCCCTGTTACTCAGTACAGGGAGAGGATTACTCCCCTATTAGTCTGACTTTGAGTTGTTTCTGGGCTTCTGCATTGAAGAAAGTTACTCTTTTTGAGTGGATTGTTGTTATCATTGATGCATTCCATGACCTACAGTGTTTGAACTGGAAAGGCTAGGGATTGGGACGTGATAAATAAGGGGGCATGGGGGAGGAGGAGGTGGCAAACACTGCGTGTAGGCGTCACGTACAGGGAGCGGTGGGAGTGCAGGGAATGAAAGTGGCTCAATGGTGAGTAGATTCTGAACCCCTTCTAAGTGCTTTATAACCAAGAGGCAGTGTTTGAAGATGCCAGTGAGTGCGAGCATGTTACAATTGGCTTGTTGGGGTGGTGTTGGCAAGAAGTCTGTGTCAGGCCATTGCTGGGGAATCACCAGACTTTCCCTGTCACCCACAGGCAGAGTGCTAACTGGCTGCTCTCCCTTTAACCCAATGGCTCAATCAGTGAATGGTGAAGACAGTCTGCTCCTTAGGAATCCCTGCTAAACTGTAGACAGCTATCATTATATACTAAAAGGATGCTTTTGGCTGCACTGGACACTAAGCTTGCAGGCTAGGAGGCCACACATCTCAGCCAGATGAATCATCACAGGGTCAGGAGAATTCAGCAGGTCAAAGTGTCTTGGGGTGGCTGCTCCCATCCTGTGCCTCTGCAACTCATGTATCAGGCCTGGCCTGTGCAGTGGTACAGGCAGGATTAGAGTGAAGGGCAAAAACTCTGGCTGAGGACCAGGCCATTGTGGATTGAAGTTGGAACAGGCTCAGGATGGGTCGGCTCAGCTTTGAATGATGGTGTGGACAACATGGAATAATGGAAAACAGAGTCTCAGTGCCTCAACTCTTTACACTGAACATAGAATGGATACAGCAAAACAGCTAGGACTAGTCTATACATCAAAAGAGGGTCACACTTCTAGGGAACGTCTGCAAGTTACTCCAGTAGAGGGTTGCACCTCGTGGGCAAATCCAGTGGAAGGTTGCGCCTTAGTGGGTGAATCCAGTGTGAAAGCAGCTCCCGAATCGTCAAATTTACAGTGAATTCGGTGAAACAGTAAGTAAGCAGTTAAATCCCAGAAGTTCCAGTGGAGGAGCAATCCACACTAGGTCAATTCGTAGCAAGCAGTGTACTTGGTGATCCTGAATAGATGAAGGGACAGTGATTTAAATGGGCAGTCCTGAGTGGGCTCAATTGCAGTGTTGAAGTGGCCCCATCAGCTTTCATATTGTGAATCTAATGTAGAATTCCTGGGTGAAATGGCAAAAAAGTAGTCTTAAATGGGTAAATTCATCCAGTGTTGTCATTCTCAATGGGGGGAAAAAAGCAGTTAATCCAATGCAAGAGTGGTCCTCAATGGGAGAATATGCAGTGAAGTCTGGATAGTTCTTAATGGGAAACCATTGTGAAATCAGTGTAGAAGTGATTTCAATGGCGGGGGGGGGTGGGGAGATATGCAGTGAATCCAGTGAAGAAATGGTCCTTGATGGGTGTGTTTGCAGTGAATTCAGTGCAGGAATGCCCCTCAGTGAGAGAAAATGCAGTAAATTCAGTTCAGGAATGGCCCCCAGTGAAAGAGAATGCAGTAAATCAAGTGTAGGAATGCCCCTTGGTGAGCAAAATTGCAGTAAATCCATGTAGGAGAAGCCCTTGGTGAGCGAAAATGCAGTGGATCCAGTGCAGGAACGGCCCTTTGTGAGCGAAAATGCAGTGAATTCAGTGCAGGAATGGCCTTCCACTGGACGAATATGCAGTAGATCCAGTGCAGAAACACCCCTTGGTGAGCGAGTAGGCAGTGAACCCAGTGCAAGAGTAAATATGCAGCAAATCCAGTGGAGAAGTGGTCCTCGCCGAGTGAATATGCAGTGAAATCCAGTGCAGGAGTGGTTCTCAATTAGCAAATATGCAGGGAATCCAGTGCAGGAATGGCTCTCAACAAGTGGGTTTGCAGAGAATCCATTGCGGGACCATTGTTGAAGATTGTATTTGAAGTGAGTTTAACTTGGTCAGTTAATTGGACACGACTCAGGCAAATGCAGTAGTTTAGGAGTTGAGCAAGTTGAGCAGCCATCAGTTGCGATAATCCCGGCCTGATTTGAGTTGCAGTTTTGCGGAATCAGGTGGTGAGGGCAGGTAGGCTTGTGTGTTAGGTACTGGAGCTTGGGTTTGTGTGTTGAGCTGATGTCTTTACCGTGCCGGGGTCACCTTGTTGTTCTTGCTCTCCATTTCCTTCCCCCGAACTGCGGCCATGTAGGAAAACAGACACAGCACGGAGTAGCAGATCTCATGGGCCTGGGGAAAAAGGAGGGGGGCCAATTAACACCACCACAAACCAACCAGCCCAAATTACGTTCACACGAACCCATCAGGAACGTGCTGCAAACTGGCCGCAGGTTTAGTGCCCTCTTTCTCAGAATCTAATCGACCTGCTTTGTTTCCAGAGTTTTCTGTTTCTATTTCAGCACACCCGCTGCATATTCAAAACTCTGACACAGGGCTGTACCCCATATACCACGCCGGGACACACACAGGGCTGTATCCCACATACCACGCTGGAACACACACAGGGCTGTACCCCACATACCACGCCGGGACACACACGGGCTGTACCCCACATACCACGCCGGGACACACACAGGGCTGTACCCCACATACCATGCCAAGACACAGAGCTGTACCCCATTTACCAGGACACAGGGCTGTACCCCTTGGATTACAGCGGTACCCCATATACTACAGCCGTACAGAGCAAGATCCCAAATACCATACTAGGACATACAGCGGTACCTCACATACCACACCGGGACACAGGGCTGTACCCCTTATAGCTCACCAGGATACAGGTTAGGACCCCATATACCACACTGGGACACAGGACGAGACCCCACAATATCACAGAGAATATCATCTATAAATCAGACAACTGAAAAATGAAAGAAACGCTCACAGTGCAGTTTCAGCACCTCTAATGTGCCATTGGTTTAAAAGAAACGGTTTTTGAAGAAAAGGAAGCAGTGGATTGGTGGACAGATTAGCAAAACTAAGGAATGGGAAGCCTACTCACCATTGGAGTCTTGTACTTGTGGATCACCACTTCGTTAGTTTGTGGAACTGGAACCGGACAAGCAAGAGACAAAAGAAACAGCTTAACCCAGAAACAAAGCAAGAACAATATCGTACACTGAGCCTGTATATAGACAGACTATTTGCACACACAAAAACACACGCATATATATATATATATATATACATATATATACACACATATACAATGAACATGTACGTTCACCCCTCGTTGCACACCAGGGATGTTTACATATGCATAGTCATGTACAGGGCTGTACACGTCAGTACAGTCGCAGGGCAGGTCGTACACACGCGTTGCAAGACAGAAGTGTGTACACGCGTCCACGCAGTGAGTCTGTATACACACACAGTCGCACAGTGAATGTATACAGTTGCACAGAGAGTCTGTATACACAGTCACTCTCATGCCGAGTATGTGTATGAACACAGGCACACCCCAACACAGGACATTTGAGTGCAGCTGAGGAACTGAGTGCATATCTGACAGGTTGATGACTGGGGGAGCTTGGTATGGAGGGGAAGGAAGCATTCATTTCCTTTTGTGTTTTCTGTCTTTCTCACCGTGTAGGAATTGGTTGTGACTCCACTACAAGGAAAGGAGCCAGCTGCATGCTGAGTATCTGGTAAGTGGTTAAGGTCTGCTCCAGTCCTAAGGTTTAATATAGTGTACAAACTGGTGCTAAAATTAATAAAATATATAAGAAAGCAACATAAATAGGTGATTAATATAATTAACTAATTGTTTAAAATACATTAAGGATGGCAGGATAGGCAATGTGTCAAGGCTGCAGCATCCGGGAGCTCCTGGATAACATTGTGATCCAGGAGAAACATGTCTGCAGCAAGTGTTTGCGGCTCGAGGAACTTTGACTCAGACTCATTGAGCTGGAGGCTGAGCTGCAGACACTGTGACGCATCAGGTGACAGGGAAAGTTACCTGGACCCTTTATACCAGGAGGAAGTCACACCACTTAGGATAGAATCTTCTGATTTGGGCAGTGGCCAGGGACAGGAGGGTGTGACTGTGCGTGAGGCAGGTAAAGGGATCCAGAGGGCAGGAGTCTCTGCAATTGTTCAACAGGACTGAGGTTCTCTCAGCTTGCTTGGATAGGAGTGGGAGCTTCAGGGTGGATGAGCAAACTGACCATGGCACCGTGGTACAGGGAGTCATTCAAGTGGGGGAGGGGGGGAGGAAGCAAATAGGAATATAGTGGTAATAGGGGGCAGTATAGTGAGGGGGATTCACACCTTTCTCTGCAGCAAGGGCAAAAGTCCAAAACGCTATGTTGCCTGTCCAGTGCCAGGGTTTGGGACATCAGCTCAGGGCTGGAGAGGAACTTGCATTGGGAGGGTGAGGATCCAGTGGTCATGGTTTGTGGGGGTACCAACAACATAGGCAGGACGAGGAAGGAGGCTCTGCATAGTCAGAGTGAGGAGCTAGGCAGCAAATTAAAAAACAGAATCTCAAAGTTAATAGTCTCTGGATTATTACCTGAGCCTTGTGCAAATTGGCATAGGACAAATAAGATTAGAGAAGAAGCTATTTTGGTTTTAATTTTCCAAAGGTCCTTAGATTCTGGGAAGGTTCCATTACATTAGAAAATGTAACTCCTTTATTCAAAAAGGGAGGGAGACAGAAAACAGGAAACCACAGACCAGTTTGCTTAACATCTGTCATAGGGAAAATGTTAAAAGGGAAGTCATGTTTAACCAATTTATTGGAGTTCTTTGAAGAGTAACAGCTGCTGTGGATAAAGGGGAACCAGTGGATGTACTGTACTTCGATTTCCAGAAGGCAATTGATAAAGTGCCTCATCAAAGGCTATTGTGGAAAATAAAGGCTCATGGTGTAGGGGGTAATGTATTTGCATGGATAGAAGATTGGATAGCTAACAGGAAACAGAGTAAGCATAAATGGATCATTTTCTGGTTGGCAGGATGTGATGAGTGGTGTGCCACAGGGATCAGTGCTGGGGCCTCAACTTTTCACAATTTATATTAAATGACTTGGATGAAGGGATGGATGGGATGATTGCTAAATTTGCTGATGACACAAAAACAGGAAAGAAAGTAAATTGTGAAGAGGACATGAGGCTGCAAAGGGATATAAATAGGTTAGCTGAGTGGGCAAAGACCTGGCAAATGGAGTATAATGTGGGAAATGTGAAATTGTCCATTTTGACAGGATGCATAAAAAAGCATAATATCTAAATGGAGAGAGTTTGCAGAGCTCTGAGATGCAGAGGGATCTGGGTGTCTTAGTGCATGAATCACAAAAGATTCGTATGCAGGTACAGCAGGTAATTAGGAAAGTTAATAGAATGTTATAATTTGTGAGGGGAATTAAATACAAAAGAAGGGAGGTAATGCTTCAGTTGTACAGGGCACTCGTGAGAACCCATCTGGAGTACTGTGTACAGTATTGGGTCTCCTTATCTAAGGAAATTCAGGACTGGCATGTTCCTGCTAGGATGAAGGATAAGCATGGCAAGTTTCAGGAACCTTGGATAACGAAGGATATTGTGAGATTTGTCAAAAAGAATAGGGAAGCATTCATAAGGGCTAGAAGGCTGGGAACAGATGAAGCCTGTGGAGAATATACAGAAAGTAGGAAGAAACTTAAGCAAGGAATCAGGAGGGCTTAAAGGGGTCATGAAAAGTCACTGGCAACCAGGATTAAGGAAAATCCCAAGGCCTTTTATACATATGTAAAAAGCAAGAGGGTAGCCAGGGAAAGGGTAGGCCTACTCAGGGACAGAGGTGGGAATCTGTGCGTGGAGCCAGAAGAAATTGGAGAGATACTAATTGAGTACTTCTCATCAGTATTCACCAAAGAGAAGGACTTAGCGGTCGATTTGTCTAGGGAAGAGTGTGTAGATAGCCTGGATCATGTTGTAATCAAAAAAGTGGAGGTATTAGGCGCCTTGAAGAATATTAAGGTGGATAAGTCCCCAGGGCCAGATGGGATCTACCCCAGAGTACTGAGGGAGGCAAGGGAGGAGATTGCTGAGGCCTTGACAGAAATCTTTGTATCCTCACTAGCTACGGGTGAGGTCCCAGAAGATTGGAGAATGGCCAATGTTGTTCCATTGTTTAAGAAGGGTAGCAGGGATAATCCAGGAAATTACAGGCCGGTGAGCCTTACGTCAGTGGTAGGGAAATTATTGGAGAAGATTCTTCGTGACAGTATTTACTACCATATTAGTGAGAGGCCGCATGGTTTTATGAAGGAGAGGTCGTGTCTCACTAACTTGATCGAGTTTTTCGAGGAAGTGACAAAGATGATTGGTGATGGAAGGGCAGTGGATGTTATAAACATGGCCTTTGACGAGATCCCTCATGGCAGACTGGTACAGAAGGTAAAGTCGCATGGGATCAGAGGTAAGCTGGCAAGATGGATACAGAATTGGCTTGGTCGTAGAAGACAGAGGGTAGCAGTGGAAGGGTGCTTTTCTGAATGGAGAGCTGTGACTAGTGGAGTTCCGCAGGGATCAGTGCTGGGACCTTTGCTGTTTGTAGTATACATAAATGATTTGGAGGAAAATGTAACTGGGCTAATTAGTAAGTTTGCAGTAAGGTTGGAGGAGTTGCAGATAGCGAAGAGGATTGTCAAAGGATATAACGGGATATAGATCGGTTGGAGACTTGGGCGAAGAAATGGCAGATGGAGTTTAATCCGGACAAATGCGAGGTAATGCATTTTGTAAGGTCTAATACAGGTAGGAATTATACAGTAAATGGCAGAACCCTTAAGTGCATTGACGGGTAGCGGGATCTGGGTCTACAGGTCCACAGGTCACTGAAAGTGGCAACGCAGATGGATAAGGTAGTCAGGAAGGCATTATGGCATGCTTGCGTTCATCGGCAGGGGTATTGAGTATAAAAGCTGGGAAGTCATGCTGCAGCTGTATAGAACCTTGGTTAGGCCACACTTGGAATATTGCGTGCAATTCTGGTCGCCACATTACCAGAAGGATATGGAGGTGTTGGAGAGGGTGCAGAGGAAGTTTACCAGGATGCTGCCTGGTCTGGAGGTTATTAGCTATGAGGAGAGGTTGCAGAAACTCGGATTGTTCTCACTAGAGCGACGGAGATCAAGGGGTGACTTGATAGAAGTTTACAAAATTATGAGTCGCATGGACAGAGTAGATAGTCAGAAGCTTTTTCCCAGGGTGGAAGAGTCAATTACTAGGGGACATAGATTTAAGGTGAGAGGAGAAAACTATAGAGGAGATGTGCGGGGCAAGTTTTTTACGCAAAGGGGAGTGACTGTCTGGAATTCGCTGCAAGAGGAGGTGGTGGAAGCAGGTACGATAGTGCTGTTTAAGAGGCAGCTTGACAAATACATGAATAGGATGGAAATGGAGTGATACGGACCCCGGAAGTGCAAAATGTTCTAGTTTGACAGGCAATATGATCAATATGGAGGGCCGAAGGGCTGGTTCCTGTGCTGTACTTTTCTTTGTTCTTGTTCTTTGAAAAATGTAAATGCATTGGAACCAGTTCAGAAGTTTATTAGAATACCCGGAATAGAAGGATTGTCTTATGAGGAAAGGTTGGACAGACTAGGTTTATATCCACTGGAGCTTAGAAGAGTAAGAGATGAGATTGAAACCTAGAAGATCCTGAGGGGTCTTGACATGGTGGATGTGGAGAGGATGTTTCCTCTTGTGGGAGAATCTAGAACTAGGGGTCACTGTCTAAAATAAGGGGTCGCTCATTTAAGACAGAGATGAGGAAATTTTTTCACTCAGAGGGTTGTGAGTCTTAGGAACTCTCTTCCTCAAAAGGCAATGCAAGCAGAGCCTAAATATTTTTAAGGCAGAGAAAGATAGATTCTTAATTAACAAGAGGGTGAAAGATTATTGGGGGTAGGCAGGAACGTGGAGTTGAGGTTACGTTCAGACCAGCCATGATCTTATTGAATGGCCTGCTCCTCCTAATTCGTATGTTCATACACACAAAGTCCTACATATACAAAACCTAAACTACTGTATGCTAAGACAAAGATGCAACAGATTTTATGCAAGTACAGAGGCAGGGAAAAGATCACAGAATTTTAATGGCACAGGAGGAGGCCATTTAGTCCATCTTGTCTGCATCGGCTCTCCAAATGAGTATTATGACCTACTGCCATTGCCCTGTCTTTTCCTTGCACCCCTACACATTGTTTCTATCCAAGTAATCATCTAATGCCCTCTTCAATGCCTCGATTGAAATTGCCTTCACCACACTACCAAGACCCGAACCACTCGTCATGTGATAGTTTTTTTTCACGTCACAGTTGCTTATTTTGCAAATCACTTTAAATTTGTGCCCTCTCATTCTTGATCATTTTACGAATGGGAACAGCTTCTCCTATCTACCCTGTCCAGCCCCCTTATGATTTTGAACATCTCTATCAAATCTTCCCTCAGCCTTCTCTCCAAGAAGACCAGTCCCAACCTCTCCAATCTAACTTCATAGCTGAAGTTTCTCATCCCTGGAACCATTATTGTAAACCTGCACTCTCTCCAATGCGTTCACGTCCTTCCTATAATATGGTGCCCAGAACTGTACACAATACTCCAACTGCGGTCTAACAAGTGTCTTATATAAATTCAGGATGGGGGGTAGAAAGAACAAAAGAGCAGCTTTGTGATAGGGTGGGAGGCAGGATTTTGTAAATGACAAAAAAGGGATGATGGTGCAAGGAAAAATAGGAGGTGGCGATGGGACAAGTAAAGAAACAAAGGATATGCCTAGAGGTGTTGTAAATAGAAAACATGGAAGCATCGCCAACAGCTGCTTTCTAAAAACAACAAGGACAGGGGTTACGATCTGAAATTTTTGAACTGAATGTTGAGTCCAGAAGGCTTTAAAGTGTCCAGTTGAAAGATGAGGTGTTGTTTCTCCAGCCTACATTGAGCTTCATTGGAACAGCGTAGGAGACCAAGGAGAGAGGACAGAGAACTGTGTAAATTAGAATAGTGAATTTAATGTCAAATCGGGTGCAGAAAGCAAAATAAAATGAAGAAAAGAAAGATTGGATTGAAGAAGAGGTTGCAAGAAAAAGTGAAAAAAAAAATACAATTGCAATATACTTTTAAATCTCCAACAATAATTAGAAGTGAAGGAATGCCACTTGTAAAAGTTAATTTTATTGCCAGTGACATTGTTTGGCAGTAATTCAGGATTTGACACGGTTAAAAAAGTGGACTGAGAAACAAATAGCCAAGTCCTCAGCCATGTGCAAGGCTCAATGAAGAAGCTCTGTGATTGGATGGAAAGCAAGATGACCCTCCCAGCAGTGGGTTTGACAGGCTTTGTTAACCAGCTGAGCTCCATCCAGGGAGAGGTGTCTCCATTCTCAGAAGCAAGGAGTGTGGACAGCCTGATTGTTCATGGTGTAAACTGAACTGTGCTTACATTTCTGTGAAACAAACTGCCCCTTGGTGTGAAGCTGGGACTCATTGCAATAGTGAGTGTTTCGGGCCCTGTCCCAGAACTTGAAAATACATCTGTGACCTTTCAGCATGTATATGTGGAATAAGTTTGCTGTTCCATTGCTAGATGATGTTATTGATAAATGAGATAATGGCTGTGAAAGGTACATTCCAGATCATCGGGATACAGGTCCACTTACACAGGAGACCACTGTGACCAGCACTAAAACCCCAACATTTATATATACACAGTCACGTACTCAAGCTGTGTATATACATTTCACACATACTGAGGCTGTACACAGTCGCATACACAGGCAATGGCTATGTATATATACATAGGCATAACATAATGAGGCTGTGTGCAATGTCATTTATCCAGGCTGCGTATATAAACACACACATATACCTATGATGTATGCAGTGTCACATACCCAGGCTGTACATACACACAGAGACTCAATGTAGTGTCAGATATTCAGACTGCACTTATGCACCCACATCCTGAAGTGGTGGGCAGTGTCACAAACTGTGGATATGGAAATTTATGCAAACACACACATGTACCAAGACTGCATGCACAATGTCACATGCACAGGCTGCACGCAATGTACCCAGGTTGAGGCATCATACTCAGAATCTCACCATCGAACATACCTTGCGGGGGGGGGGGGGGGTTGAGGGACAGGGGAGAGGGAGAGAGGCGCTACTGAGAGAGAGAGACACATGAGAGGTGGAGTGAGAGAGAGAGATGAAGGGGCCGAGAGCATGAGAGTTGAGGGAGGGGGAGAGAGAGGGGTGTGGGAAAAAGACTGAGTGTAAGAATGAGTGGCAGAGGAGAGAGAGCAGGTGGAGGGGAATGGGGAGAGTGGGTGGAGGGGAATGGGGAGAGTGGGTAGAAGGGAATGGGGAGAGCAGGTGGAGGGGAATGGGGAGAGCGGGTGGAGGGGAATGGGGAGGGGGGAGGGAGGGAGGGGGAGAGAGAGGGAGTGAGAGAATCAGTGGGTGAAAGAGAGAAGGAGAGTGAGAGGCAGGTGAGAGAGTGAGAGGACGGGGGGAGATTGAGGGGGGTACAGAGGAAGGAAAAGGGAGAGGAGTGGAAGGAGGGAGAGAGAGAGAATGAGATGGGAGAGAGTGAGAGAGCGGAAGAGTGTGAGAGGTGGGGAGAGGGAGGGAGAGATGAGAGAGAGGCAGGGGCCATGGGTAGAAAGAGAGAGTGAGGCAGGGGGCCATGAGTGGGGAGGGAGGGGGAGGGAGGGGGGAGGGGGAGAGGGGGAGGGAAGGAGAGAGGGGGAGGGAAGGAGAGAGGGGGAGGGAGGGAGAGAGGGGGAGGGAGGGAGAGAGGGGGATGGAGGGAAGGAGAGAGGGGGAGGGGGAGAGGGGGGAGGGAAGGAGAAAGGCGGAGGGAAGGGGAGGGAGAGAGGGAGAGAAGGAGAGAAGGGGGAAAGAAGGGGGGAGGGAAGAAGAGAGGGAGGGGGGGAGGGAAGGAAAGGGGAGTAGTAGAGGGGGGAGGGAAGGAGAGAGGGAGGGAGAGAGGGAGGGAGGGGGAGGGAGAGAGAAGGAGGGAGGGAGAAGGAGGGAGGGGAAGGAGGGAGACAGGCGCAGGGAGAGGGAGTGAAGGCGGGGCAGACAGGAACCTGCAAGGAGGGGGGGAAGAGAGAGCGCGCGCGAGTGGTGGTGGAAGAGCGCGATGTATGCATGGCAGTCTGAGGGTGGCATGGATGGAGAGAGGCATGGGAGAGAGGGAGTGTGTGCGTGAGAGGCAGGGGAGAGAGAGAGAAAGAATGGGATGTGGGAGAGTGAGTTGGAGGTGGGGGAGGGAAACTGAAAGAGAGAGACATGGAGAGAGAGTGAGTTACAGGCGGGGTAGGGAGAGAGTGAGAGCGGGGGGGCAGTGAGGTGGGGGAGAGATTGATGGGGTAGAAAGAGGAACGGGGAGAGGGGGCGGGGCGAGAGAGAGAGGGGGCGGGGCGAGAGAGAGAGGGGGCGGGGCGAGAGAGAGAGGGGGCGGGGCGAGAGAGAGAGGGGGCGGGGCGAGAGAGAGAGGGGGCGGGGCGAGAGAGAGAGGGGGCGGGGCGAGAGAGAGAGGGGGCGGGGCGAGAGAGAGAGGGGGCGGGGCGAGAGAGAGAGGGGGCGGGGCGAGAGAGAGAGGGGGCGGGGCGAGAGAGAGAGGGGGCGGGGCGAGAGAGAGAGGGGGCGGGGCGAGAGAGAGAGGGGGCGGGGCGAGAGAGAGAGGGGGCGGGGCGAGAGAGAGAGGGGGCGGGGCGAGAGAGAGAGGGGGCGGGGCGAGAGAGAGAGGGGGCGGGGCGAGAGAGAGAGGGGGCGGGGCGAGAGAGAGAGGGGGCGGGGCGAGAGAGAGGGGGCGGGGCGAGAGAGAGGGGGCGGGGCGAGAGAGAGGGGGCGGGGCGAGAGAGAGGGGGCGGGGCGAGAGAGAGAGGGGGCGGGGCGAGAGAGAGAGGGGGCGGGGCGAGAGAGAGAGGGGGCGGGGCGAGAGAGAGAGGGGGCGGGGCGAGAGAGAGAGGGGGCGGGGCGAGAGAGAGAGGGGGCGGGGCGAGAGAGAGAGGGGGCGGGGCGAGAGAGAGAGGGGGCGGGGCGAGAGAGCGAGAGAGGGGGCGGGGCGAGAGAGAGCGAGAGAGGGGGCGGGGCGAGAGAGAGCGAGAGAGGGGGCCGGGCGAGAGAGAGCGAGAGAGGGGGCCGGGGCGAGAGAGAGCGAGAGAGGGGGCCGGGCGAGAGAGAGCGAGAGAGGGGGCCGGGCGAGAGAGAGCGAGAGAGGGGGCCGGGCGAGAGAGAGCGAGAGAGGGGGCCGGGCGAGAGAGAGCGAGAGAGGGGGCCGGGCGAGAGAGAGCGAGAGAGGGGGCCGGGCGAGAGAGAGCGAGAGAGGGGGCCGGGCGAGAGAGAGCGAGAGAGGGGGCCGGGCGAGAGAGAGCGAGAGAGGGGGCCGGGCGAGAGAGAGCGAGAGAGGGGGCCGGGCGAGAGAGAGCGAGAGAGGGGGCCGGGCGAGAGAGAGCGAGAGAGGGGGCCGGGCGAGAGAGAGCGAGAGAGGGGGCCGGGCGAGAGAGAGCGAGAGAGGGGGCCGGGCGAGAGAGAGCGAGAGAGGGGGCCGGGCGAGAGAGAGCGAGAGAGGGGGCCGGGCGAGAGAGAGCGAGAGAGGGGGCCGGGCGAGAGAGAGGAGAGAGGGGGCCGGGCGAGAGAGAGCGAGAGAGGGGGCCGGGCGAGAGAGAGCGAGAGAGGGGGCCGGGCGAGAGAGAGCGAGAGAGGGGGCCGGGCGAGAGAGAGCGAGAGAGGGGGCCGGGCGAGAGAGAGCGAGAGAGGGGGCCGGGCGAGAGAGAGCGAGAGAGGGGGCCGGGCGAGAGAGAGCGAGAGAGGGGGCCGGGCGAGAGAGAGCGAGAGAGGGGGCCGGGCGAGAGAGAGCGAGAGAGGGGGCCGGGCGAGAGAGAGCGAGAGAGGGGGCCGGGCGAGAGAGAGCGAGAGAGGGGGCCGGGCGAGAGAGAGCGAGAGAGGGGGCCGGGCGAGAGAGAGCGAGAGAGGGGGGCCGGGCGAGAGAGAGCGAGAGAGGGGGCCGGGCGAGAGAGAGCGAGAGAGGGGGCCGGGCGAGAGAGAGCGAGAGAGGGGGCCGGGCGAGAGAGAGCGAGAGAGGGGGCCGGGCGAGAGAGAGCGAGAGAGGGGGCCGGGCGAGAGAGAGCGAGAGAGGGGGCCGGGCGAGAGAGAGCGAGAGAGGGCGAGAGAGGGGGGGCGAGACAGGGCGAGAGGGGGGCGGGCGAGAGGGGGGCGGGCGAGAGAGAGAGAGCGATGGGTGAGAGGGACAGAGCATGTGAGTAAGAGGTAGTTGCAGAGAGAAGCATGGGGAAGAAAGAGAAGGAGGTAGAGTGTGGGGTGAAAGAGAGAATTAAAATAGAGAAATAGACAGAAGGGGATGGACAGAAGGAGAAAGAGATGGGGAGAGGAAGAGAAATGGGAAGAAAAGTTAGTGGGCGAGAGAGACAGGGAATCTGGGAATTGAGGGCTGGGAAAGGTAGGAGAGGAAACATGGATAGAAGGGAGATTGACTGCATGGCTGGAGAGACCGTCAGAAATAGTGACTTGCAAATATACAGGACAGGGTACAAATGCAATTTTAGATGTAAATAGCCTTGGGGGTGGGTGTTGGGGTGCAATATGAGAGAAGTACAGTCTGTGGCGATGAAGGGGAGTGCATCAAGGTAGGGGCAGAATGTTCAGGATGAAGACAGACATGGGGGCAGGGAAAAAGCAGGATACGGAAAGATTGTTAAGGACAGTGTTGTCCCAGATAATGTGGTCTACATTTAGTGCGGTGACAAACACACACAGTCGTGACAGCAAAACTTCTGTAGATTCTAACAGATTCTCATTACCTGAAGGAGTACCAAGGTTTTCAGTGAAGTGGAGAGCAGCGAGTCAATGTCGAATCAGCAGAAACACAGCAGAGACTCAAACCCGAGTCAGAAGAGAAAAAGAGACACCCCTCACACTGAGGCTTCCAAAGCCCTCACTGCTGGGCAGTACTGTCCACGAGTCCAAATACACCACACTGTAAATACTGACACGCACTAACTATTAACAGTGAGCATCAGCCTTCCCCAGGACAAGGATCCCATTCCTGAACCGAACCCTTATACCATCCATGAGTGGGGGTCTAACCAACTCACTCACAGGCAGCCAGTCTAATAAGGGGGTTCCGATACACGGAAAGAGGGCGAGGGGTCAAATGACCATTCAACAATGTCCCAATGTAACATGCCACTGACCAAAGATGGTCTATACTCCCCAGTTCAGACTGTGTGAAAATGAGGTCCTGACAGAATTTCCCTAAATTACAACAGTGATACCACCTCAAATCTACTTCATCAACAGGACAGTACTCTGGGATTTCCTAAGGTTGTGAAAGAGGCTATAAAAATGTGAATTCTTTCATTTTACCACTGGCAAATCAGTGTTTTGTACAGAGGGTGGGTACACTGGGATTCAGTGTTGTGTACAGAGGGTGTGTACATTGGGATTCAGTGTTGTGTACAGAGAGCGTGTACACCGGGAGTCAGTGTTGCGTACGGAGGGTGTGTACACTGGGAATCAGTCTTGCGTACGGAGGGCGTCAACAATGGGATTCAGTGTTGTGTACAGAGGGCGTGTACACTGGGATTCAGTGCTGTGTACAGAGGGTGTACATACTGGGATTCTGTACAGAGGGTGTACACACTGGGATTCAGCGTTGTGCAGAGATTGTGTTCAATGGGATTCAGTGTTGTGTACAGAGGGTGTGTACAGTGTGATTCAGTGCTGTGTACAGAGGGCATGTACACTGGGATTCAGTGTTGCGTACGGAGGGCATGTACACTGGGATTTAGTGTTGCTTACGGAGGGTGTACACACTGGGATTCAGTGTTGTGCACAGAGATTGTGTACAATAGGATTTAGTGTTGTGTACAGAGGGCATGTACATTGAGATTTAGTGCTGTGTACGGAGGGTGTGTACACTGGGATTCAGTGTTGTGTACAGAGATTGTGTACAATGGGATTCAATGTTGTGTACAGAGATTGTGTACAATGGGATTCAGTGCTGTGTACAGAGGGCATGTACATTGAGATTCAGTGTTGTGAACAGAGGGTGTGTACACAGATTCAGTGCTGTGTACAGAGGGTGTTGTACATTGGGATTCAGTGTGTACAGACAGCGTGTACACTGGGAGTCAGTGTTGTGTACCGAGGGCGTGTACCCTGGGATTCAGTGTTGCGTACGGAGGGCGTGTACACTGGGATTCAGTGTTGCTTACGGAGGGTGTACACACTGGGATTCAGTGTTGTGTACAGAGGGTGTACACACTGGGATTCAGTGTTGTGTACAGAGGGTGTACACATTGGGATTCAGTGTTGTGTACAGAGGGTGTACATACTGGGATTCTGTACAGAGGGTGTGTACACTGGGATTCAGTGTTGTGTACAGAGGGCGTGTACACTGGGATTCAGTGTTGTGTACAGAGGGCGTGTACACTGGGATTCAGTGTTGTGTGCAGAGGGCGTGTATACTGGGATTCAGTATTGTGTGCAGAGGGCGTGTACACTGGGATTCAGTGTTGTGTCCTGAGGGCATGTACAATGGGATTCAGTGTTGTGTACAGAGGGCGTGTACACTGGGATTCATGTGTATACTGGGATTCAGTGTTGTGTACAGAGGGTGTGTACATTGGGATTCAGTGTTGTGTACAGAGAGCGTGTACACCGGGAGTCAGTGTTGCGTACGGAGGGTGTGTACACTGGGAATCAGTCTTGCGTACGGAGGGCGTCAACAATGGGATTCAGTGTTGTGTACAGAGGGCGTGTACACTGGGATTCAGTGCTGTGTACAGAGGGTGTACATACTGGGATTCTGTACAGAGGGTGTACACACTGGGATTCAGCGTTGTGCAGAGATTGTGTTCAATGGGATTCAGTGTTGTGTACAGAGGGTGTGTACAGTGTGATTCAGTGCTGTGTACAGAGGGCATGTACACTGGGATTCAGTGTTGTGTACAGAGGGTGCTGTACATTGGGATTCAGTGTGTACAGAGAGCGTGTACACTGGGAGTCAGTGTTGTGTACGGAGTGCGTGTACACTGGGATTCAGTGTTGCGTACGGAGGGCATGTACACTGGGATTTAGTGTTGCTTACGGAGGGTGTACACACTGGGATTCAGTGTTGTGCACAGAGATTGTGTACAATAGGATTTAGTGTTGTGTACAGAGGGCATGTACATTGAGATTTAGTGCTGTGTACGGAGGGTGTGTACACTGGGATTCAGTGTTGTGTACAGAGATTGTGTACAATGGGATTCAATGTTGTGTACAGAGATTGTGTACAATGGGATTCAGTGCTGTGTACAGAGGGCATGTAC
The DNA here is from genome assembly GCF_017639515.1 of Carcharodon carcharias. Taxonomy (NCBI): domain Eukaryota; kingdom Metazoa; phylum Chordata; class Chondrichthyes; order Lamniformes; family Lamnidae; genus Carcharodon; species Carcharodon carcharias. The sequence goes on from NC_054476.1 coordinate 100,532,873, forward strand.
ATTGAGATTCAGTGTTGTGAACAGAGGGTGTGTACACAGATTCAGTGCTGTGTACAGAGGGTGTTGTACATTGGGATTCAGTGTGTACAGACAGCGTGTACACTGGGAGTCAGTGTTGTGTACCGAGGGCGTGTACCCTGGGATTCAGTGTTGCGTACGGAGGGCGTGTACACTGGGATTCAGTGTTGCTTACGGAGGGTGTACACACTGGGATTCAGTGTTGTGTACAGAGGGTGTACACACTGGGATTCAGTGTTGTGTACAGAGGGTGTACACATTGGGATTCAGTGTTGTGTACAGAGGGTGTACATACTGGGATTCTGTACAGAGGGTGTGTACACTGGGATTCAGTGTTGTGTACAGAGGGCGTGTACACTGGGATTCAGTGTTGTGTACAGAGGGCGTGTACACTGGGATTCAGTGTTGTGTGCAGAGGGCGTGTATACTGGGATTCAGTATTGTGTGCAGAGGGCGTGTACACTGGGATTCAGTGTTGTGTCCTGAGGGCATGTACAATGGGATTCAGTGTTGTGTACAGAGGGCGTGTACACTGGGATTCATGTGTATACTGGGATTCAGTGTTGTGAACAGAGGGCATGTACACTGGGATTCAGATCTGTGTACAGAGGGCAAGCACACAGATTCAGTGATGTGTACAGGAGGCATGTACAATGGGATTCAATGCTGTGTACAGGGGGCGAGTACACAGATTCAGTGCTGTGTACCGAGGGCATGTAAAATGGGATTCAGTGCTGTGTACAGAGGGCAAGTACACAGATTCAGTGCTGTGTACAGAGGGTGTTGTACACTGGGATTCAGTGCTATGTACAGAGGGTGTGTACACGGGGATTCACTTATGTACAGATTGTGTGTGCAATGGGTTTGGTGCTGTGTATACAGGGGTTATGCTGAGATTCAGTGCTGAGCATAGAGGGGTTACACTGGGATTCAGTGCCATTATTGGTCCCACTATCACCTTATACCCACAGGAACAGCAGGATCCTATTCAGCTCCTTGACTCTGTTCCACGATTCACTAAGAGCCTGGCTGATCTTTACCTTAACTCCATTCACTTGCTGTCATTTCTTGCACCTTCATATTGTAGCCTTGGAAAAGCCCATCATTGTTTTAAAATGATTAATGGAGCCAACATTTACTGCTTTTTGTGGAAGAGACAATTCCATGCTTTTACAAGTTGCATAAAGAAATGTTCCCAAATTTCTCTTTTGAATGACCGGGCTGTCCCCCTGTCTGAGATTCCCCCAACAATGGTAAAAAAAAAACTCTCACCATCTTCCCTATTAACTCCTTTCAAACCTTAAAAATCTCAATCAAATCACCCCAAAATCTTCAAAATTCCAGGGAATATAAACCTACTTTATGTAATCTCTCATATTTACTCTCTTCACATGCTGGTAACATTCTGGGTGACTTGGTGCTGCCCTTCTCTCCAATGTCAATATCTCCTTTCGAAGGTGCACTGTTCCAGATTTGGTCTCATCGGGGCTTTTGTAAAGATGTACCAAAACTGCCCTTGATATTCAAACCCACTGTTGTAAAGGTTAAAATTCCATTTGTATTTTTGATTATTTTTTATACTAGAGTACTACATTTTGAGTCAAATATCCCACAAATATTTCAATAGAGGACGACTTTGTAGTATACACACAAACGTACACATCCTCCTACTTGGCCTCAGTCACTCAGTCTTGGACTTCTCTCCTGGGCTGTGGGGAGAGAAAATCTATTCCTCTTCTGTCTGCTGACTGGACCGAGTTCATTTACAGCTCCAAGTTCCAGCTGCGCTGAACAAACATTCGTTCCCCATCAGTGGGGAATACAGAACTGTCTGCCAATATTACAATACCCTCAGTCACTGGCGAAATACAGCACTGTCTGCCAATATTACAATACCCTCAGTCACTGGTTAAATATAGCACTGTCTGCCAATATTACAATACCTTCAGTCACTGGTAAAATACAGCACTGTCTGCCAATATTACAATACCCTCAGTCACTGGTGAAATACAGCACTGTCTGCCAATATTACAATACCCTCAGTCACTGGTGAAGTACAGCACTGTCTGCCAATATTACAATACCCTCAGTCACTGGGGAAATACCGCACTGTCTGCCAATATTACAATACCCTCAGTCACTGGGGAAATACCGCACTGTCTGCCAATATTACAATACCCTCAGTCACTGGGGAAATACCGCACTGTCTGCCAATATTACAATACCCTCAGTCACTGGGATAATACCGCACTGTCTGCCAATATTACAATACCCTCAGTCACTGGGATAATACTGCACTATCTGCTCATTGTTACAACACCCTCAGTGGCTGGTGAAATACAGCACTGCCCTCCCAATATTACAATACCCTCAGTCACTGGGATAATACAGCACTGTCCCCTCAATATTATAACATCTCAACCACTGGGGTAATACAGCCCTGTCCCGTCAATGTTACAACACCCTCAGTCACTGGGATAATACAGCACTGTCCCCTCAATATTACAACACCCTCAGTCACTGGGATAACACAACATTGTCCTCTCAATATTACAACACCCTCAGTCACTGAGGAAATGCAGCACTGTCCCCTCAATGTTACAACACCTCAGTCACTGGGGTAATATAGCACTGTCCCCTCATTATTATAACACCTCAGTCACTGAGGAAATGCAGCACTGTCCCCTCAATGTTAGAACATCTCAGTCACTGGGGTAATATAGTACTGTCCTCAATATTACACCTCAGTCACTGGGGTAATATAGCACTGTCCTCAATATTAGAACATCTCAGTCACTGGGGTAATATAGCACTGTCCCCTCAATATTAGAACATCTCAGTCACTGGGGTAATATAGCACTGTCCCCTCAATATTAGAACATCTCAGTCACTGGGGTAATATAGCACTGTCCTCAATATTAAAATACCTCAGTCACTGGGTAATATAGTACTGTCCTCAATATTAGAACATCTCAGTCACTGGGGTAATATAGCACTGTCCCCTCAATATTAGAACATCTCAGTCACTGGGGTAATATAGCACTGTCCCTCAATATTACAACACCTCAGTCACTGGGGTAATATAGTACTGTCCTCAATATTAGAACATCTCAGTCACTGGGGTAATATAGCACTGTCCTCAATATTAAAATACCTCAGTCACTGGGTAATATAGTACTGTCCTCAATATTAAAATACCTCAGTCACTGGGGTAATATAGCACTGTCCCCTCAATATTACAATACCTCAGTCACTGGGTAATATAGCGCTGTCCTCAATATTAGAACACCTCAGTCACTGGGTAATATAGCACTGTCCTCAATATTAGAATACCTCAGTCACTGGGTAATATAGCACTGTCCTCAATATTAGAACACCTCAGTCACTGGGTAATATAGCACTGTCCTCAATATTAGAACACCTCAGTCACTGGGTAATATAGCAATGTCCTCAATATTAGAATACCTCAGTCACTGGGTAATATAGCACTGTCCTCAATATTAGAACACCTCAGTCACTGGGTAATATAGCACTGTCCTCAATATTACATCTCAGTCACTGGGTAATATAGCACTGTCCCCTCAATATTACATCTCAGTCACTGGGGTAATATAGCACTGAACTGAATATTACAAAACTTCAGTCACTGCGCAGACACTGGGCAAATGCAGACCGCAGACCTGATCTGGTATAATCCATTATCCCAGAGTTTCTGGCCTCAGTCCTTGCTCGTTTCATGATGCGCCCTATAGCCTGTTTGAAACATCGAACCAACAAAGGGGACTGAACCCATGGCAACCATCAGCGAAAGGGAGCACCCACCTACCCCATGCAGATTTCACACTGACAACTCTGGAAATGTCAGAGAGACTGAGCCCATGGCTCCCTACCTTACACAATTCAAGGCCCAATTATTGTCCACAGTGGGCTTTGTTCATCCTCTCCTGGCCTGCTCACTGCCCCCTGTAACGCCACCCCACAACACCGGTGAGGGAGTGTCTCCATTGCTGTGAGGTTTGAGTGATGCTCGTGCCTAGCACAGAGCCAATATTAAATATTTAATTACCAAATTCTTCCAGGACAAAGACTCCTTTGACTGTATTGCACTTTTTAATGTGACTCAGTTCAATGAAAACCTGAAAAGAAACAAAAAGAAAAGGTTATCAGCCAAGAGAGAAAGCTAAAAGCCAGGAAAAATATCTTCTTTTAGAAAACAAAATGTTGAATGTCATAGCAGATCTGGCAAAGAGCATGTCACAAATAAAGATATAAATCCCACAATCTGCCACAAAGCAAAACTAAAAGAATGAGAAATTATTGCGAAGAAGCAAAGACAGCAGTAGACTAGTACCTTCCACTCCTTGCAGGAGGAGAAAGCATGGAAGAGAAATGGTCGGAATTAATATCGGGCACATCAAGGAGACACTCATCCCTCACACACCACTTGCTCTCTTCCCATCCTTGTTCATGCACGGACAGGCATGAGGGCTATCTGACCGAGGGATGACTGGCCACATAGACAAACTGCTTCCTTTCACTTTTGTATACAGCCCCTGCTAACAGGTCAATGCATGGCCACATACAGTATGAATATACATTCACAACTATACAGGAAGCCTTCCTAAACTCTACAGCTAATCTAACAGTACAGACATGAAAGTTGAAAGTCACCACATCTCACAATGGGCCCTCCTTCACTCTGTACAGTAGGCAGTGTTCCAGCACACACAGGCCAATCGGCCCATTAAACTGTGCTGCTGTCTCTCATCACATCATCCACTTAATTTCATCACAGGAACAGACATTCAATTGGATCATGGTTGACCCACACCAGAACTCCATACCCCTGCCTTTTACCTATATCCCTTTATATCTTTAGTTCAATCAAAACATTTATCAATCTTTGTTTTAAAATTAACAATCGATCGAGCATCAGTTGCCATTGTGAAGGGTTTTCAAAGCTCCACCGCCCTTTGCCTGTCAAAGTGTTTCCTAATTTCACTCTCTACAGGTATGGATCAAACTTTCAGACTATGTCCCCCAGTCCCAGGCTCCCCAGCTGACTCCCACTTTCCCTCATTAATTTTTTTTCATATATTCATTCATGAGATGTGGGCATCGCTGGGTAGGCCAGCATTTATTGTCCTTGAGAAGGTGGTAGTGAGCTGCCTTCTTGAACCGCTGCAGTCCATTTGGTGTAGGTACACCCACAGTGCTGTTAGGAAGGGAATTCCAGGATTTTGGCCCATGTGTCTGCTGCCCTTGTCCTTCTAGATGGTAGTGATCATGGATTTGGAAGCTATCTGAGAAGTTTTGGTGAGTTCCTACAGTGCATCTTGTATCTCACTCAGTTTATCCCAACTTTGCACGCTTCATTTCCTTTAATCTCCCATCTGATAATTCCCACCCAATCTCCTGTTTACTCCACTGACTGAGGTTTAATTCCCACTCTCCCGCTTTTCCAAGCCCACTTAGGTTAATGCCACTCTCATTCTCACATCCCATTGCCTTTAATAAATAAGTCTAACCCACTTGCTTGCTCGCTCCTCAAACCCTTGAACTTATCATCCAGTCTAATCCCCCTCTCCTGTGTACTCTCCATGCTCTCTGATAATGACCTTTTTCAGCTTCACAAGGTAGGACATGAAGAATTCCACTTCTGTGAAAAGGGGATTCAAAACTCAAACTCTATCTTTGCAAAATGCCATTTTTATCCTATTGATCAACTTAAATTGGTGTCTTCTTGTTTGTTTATAGATCATTTTGTAACTTTGGGTCTTTCAGCAGACGTCTCAGTGAGTACAGTCAGCTCTCATCATTTGCCTGGTTATCCTTCAGGTTCAGGCCTTCCAGTGAAGCCTTGCCCTTTTATATTGGGAGTGGGTATGTCTGACTATCACCTTGGATAGAGAAATCACATTCATTGTAGATTAACAAACCAGCCTGTAATAAAGCTCACGCTTGTTGTCTCGCGTAACCATAGGTCAGAGTGAGCACTGCCTGCTTCAAACAATTCCCTGTATTATAGCACAGCGACAGATAAAAATAGTCAGTGATACACAACCAAGAGCAACTACATACATACTTAAGGAACGGATATACAGGAAAGTCCCTCCAAAACAACCCAGTGTTCCACTGCCCGTATCAACTGCCCCTGACCCTGCTGCCCATACCCACCATCCCCAAACCTGTACCCACCGCCCCCGACCCTGCTGCCCGTACACACCGCCCCCAAACCAACCGCCCCTGACCCTGCTGCTCATACCCGCTGCCCCTGACCCTGCTGTTCATACCCTTCGCCCCTGAACCCGTACCCGCCGCCCCTGACCCTGCTGCTCATACCCACCGTCTCCACTCCTGTAGCCACTGCCCCTGACCCTGTATCCATTGCCTACGACACGTACCCACTGACCCCGCTCCTCGTACCCACTGCAACCACCGACCCCGAACCCACTGTCCCAGTACCCACTGCCTGTACCCAACCCTCACTGGTCGGATCAACCACACTTTTCTCAATCCACCCTGCAGGCAGCCCTCACCCTCCCACCACCTCCAGCATCCCACTCATTAGGGACAGGGCCAGGAAACCTGGCAGCAGCTAGAAGGCCAACAGGGTGCTCCCTTCCTCCAGTGAGCTGTGGTGTGGAGCCGGGTATAGTGCCCTCATCTTGCCCCAGGCTGCCATCTGACTGGCTACCCTTCTGCACAGCCGGCTGCTGGGAAAATGCATGATGTATGACACATACGTGCAGGTGTATGGGAGAAGTGAAGGATGGAGCAGGGTAGTTGGCGGGGGGCATGGGGGTGGATGGTGGGGGCATTTGGATTTGAACCCCCAGCAGTGGTGAGCTCCCTCTTCCAGCTGCACGGGATCAATGCACAGCAAGAGGGGAGCCAGGTGCCAAAGCCGTGAGCGAGCTGCAATCAGAAGTTTGATGGAAAGCTTGCAGTTAATTACCAAGGCTTTAGGGTGCAGAACAAACTGATTCTTTATTATTATTGTATATTTTAAGAAGAAACTTACCCTTTCACCAATCTAAAGACTGTAAAGAAATCATTGAATCAACTAAGAACATTGAGCAAGCAAAGGAGAGCTCGAGCCCACAGAGTCAGCTCAATGGTAAATCTGAAGGTCAGGCGTGCAGACACACACACAGCACACAGAAACCACAGCACCGCAATGTCAAAACCTCTCCTTTATTTGTACAGCAACAGAAATAAAAAAGGAAACAACACCGAGCAAATGAAACTGATCATGGACAGGGACAAATGCTCCGTCGCCCAGATGAAGCCTCAAGCTGGTAGCCACCCTCCCCTGCCCCCTGCCACTCTCTGCAGTCCACGCCCCTACCTGGCTCTGCACAAATTTCAGATTGATCCCTTCCAGGGTCACCTGCAGCAGGCCGCCATCTCCCGTCTTCATATCCTGAACCGGGAACTCGCCTCCAAGCTCAGGACCTGCATAGTAACAACACAAAGACAGCAGTGAGGATAGCTTCAGCTTGCTCAGAGTACTTGAAGCTAAACCAAAGCAAATTTCTGTCCCACGTTTCATAACCTAAGGATGACTCAAAGTGCTTTACAGTCAATGAAGGACATTTGCAGTGTCGGCACATAAGAAATAGGCACAAGAGTAGGCCATTCAGCCCTTTGAGACCACGCCTCCATTCAATGAGATCACGGCTGATCTTCTACTTCAACACCATGTTCCTGCATTATCCCCGTATCCCTTGATGGTTTTAATCAGTAGAAATTTATCAATCTCAGTCCTGAACGTACTCAATGACTGAGCTTCCACAGCCCTCTGGGGTAGAGAATTCTAAAGATTCACCACCCTCTGAGTGAAGAAATCCCTCCTCCTCTCAGTCCTAAATGGCCTTCCCTTTATTCTGAGACTGTGTCCCTGATTCTAGCACCCCCAGCCAGGGGAAACATCCTTTCTGCATCTACCCTGTCGAGCCCTTAAGTATTTTGTATGTTTCAATGAGATCGCCTCTCATTCTTCTAAACTCTAGAGAATGCAGGCCCAGTCTCCTCAATCTCTCCTTATAGGACAATCCTGCCATTCCAGGGATTAATCTGGTTAACTTTCATTGCACTCCTTCTATGGCAAGTGTATCCTTTCTTAGAAAAGGAGACCAAAACTGTACGCAATACTCCAGGTGCGGTCTCACCAAGGCTCCATACAGTTGTAGCAAGACATCTTTACTCCTGTACTCAAATCCCCTTACATTAATGGCCAAAATACCAAATGCCTTTCTAATTGCTTGTTGCACCTGCATGTTAGCTTTCAGTGACTTATGAACAAGGACATCAACACTTTCCATTCACTCCCCATTTAAGAAACACTGCATTTCTGTTTCTCCTACCAAAGTGGATAAACTCATATTTCTCCACATTGTATTCCAATTGCTTAACCTCTCCGAATCCCTTTGAAACCTCTTTGCACCCTCTGCACAATTCTCATTCCCACCAAGTTTTGTGTCATCAGCAAACTTGGAAATATTACATTTAATTCCCACATCCAAATCATTGATATAGATTGACACTAGCTGGGACTTAAGCGCTGATCCTCGTGGTACCCCACTAGACACAGCCCACCAACTTGAGAATGACCCATTTATTCCTACTCTCTGTTTTCTGTCTGTTAACCAATCCTCAATCCATACCACGTACTCTTATTTTGTTTAGAAAATTCATGTGGGACTTTATCAAAAGCTTTCTGGAAATCTGAATACACCACATCCACTGGTTACCCCTCATCTATTCTGCTAGTTGCATCCTTAAAAAACTCCAACCAGTTTGTCAAATATGATTTCCCTTTCACAAATCCATGTTCACTGTGCCCAATCCTATCATTATTTTCTAAGTGCCCAGTTATCACATCTTTTATTATAGATTCTGACGCTCTTACAGTACAATGCTCCCATAAGACTGCCTCTCTGACATAACATAAGAACATTAGAAATAGGAGCAGGAGGAGGCCATTTGGCCCCTCAAGCTTGCCCCGCCATTCAATAAGATGATGGCTGATCTGCCTCAGGCCTCAACTCCTCTTTTATGCCAGCTCCTCATAGCCTCAACTCCCCAATATTTCAAAAAGCTATCTACCTCCTCTTTAAATACTTTCAGTGATCTAACCTCCACAACTCTCTGGGGTAGAACATTCCAAACATTCACTGCCCTCTGAGAAAATAAATTCCTTTGCATCTCAGTTTTAAATGAGTGTCCCCTTATTCTGCAACTATGTCCCCTAGTTCGAGATTCTCCCACTAGTGGAACCATCTTCTCAACATCTACCCTGTCAAGCCCCCTCATAATCTTGTCTGTTTCAATAAGATCACCCCTCAATCTTCTAAACTCCAATGACTAAAGGCCTAACCTGTTTAGTCATTCTTGAGAAGTCAACCTCTTCATCCCAGGAACCAGCCTAGTGAAGGTTCTCTTTTGAACTGTCTCCAATGCCAGTATATCCTCTCTTAAATACAGGGACCAAAACTAAACACGGTACTCCAGGAACGGCCTCACCAATACCCTGTACAGTTGTAACAAGACTTCCCTATTTTTAAACTCCAACCCCTTAGCAACACAGGCCAAAATTCCATTTACCTTCTTAGTTATTTCATTTATTTCTATTTGTGCGTCAGCTCATCTATCTTGTTACAAATGCTGCGTGCATTCTGATAAAGAGCCTTAAGCTTCGACTTTTTACCATTATTGCTCATTCTGGTTCTAATTTCTGCTGCACTCTTCTGCTTATATTTTCTGCACCTTCCTGTCACACTTTGATTATCATTTGGCTCTTCACTACCCTGCACCTCTGCTCTCTTGTTTCTTTTTGATTTTTTAAACTTCCTTCAATTGAACACTACCCCCCACTAATTAGTTTGAAGTTCTATCCACAACCCTAGCTGTACGATTCGCCAGAACACTGGTCTCAGCACGGTTTAAATGAAGCCCGCCCTAATGGAACAGATCTCTCCTTCCCCAGTACTGGTGTCAGTGCTCCATGAATCGGAACCCATTTCTCGCACACCAATCTTTGAACGACGCATTTACCTCTCTAATCTTATTTACCCTGCGCCAATTTGCACATGGCTCAGGTAGTAATCCGGAAATTATTAATTTTGCGGTTCTGCTTTTTAATTTAGCCCCGAGCTGCTCGTAGTCCCTCGGCAGTACCTCTTTCCTCGTCCTACCCATGTCGTTGGTACCTACATGGACCACGACAGCTGGATCCTTCCCCTCCCGCTCTCAAGTCCTTCTCCAGCCCAGAAGAGATGTCCTTAACCTTGGCACCAGGAAGTTAACACAGCCTTCAGGACTCTCTGGCTTTGCTGCAGAGAACAGTATCTATTCTCCAAGCTATGCTATCCCCTATTACTACTGCATTTCTCTTTTCGTCCCTCACTTGAATGGTACTCTGTACCACAGTGCTGTGGTCAGTTCGCTCATTCTCCCCGCAGTCTGTGCCCTCGTCAAGACTGGGAGCAAGAACCGCGTACCTGTTGGGCAAGGGCACTGGCTGAGGCTCCTCCAAAGCTAAATTCTGGATCTCCATACCTGCCTCACTTGCAGTCACACTCTTGTGTCCCTGACCACGGTCAAAATTTGAAGTAATTAATCTAAGGGGGGTGACTGTCTCCTGAAATAGAGTGTCCAGGTAACTCTCCCCCTCCCTCATGTGTCCCAGTGTCCACAGCTCAGACCCCAGCTCATCAATTCTGAACCGAAGTTCCTTGAGCAGCTAACATTTGCTGCAGATGTGGTCACTGTGGATCACACCAACGTTCACCAGCTCCCACATACTACAGCTGCAACACATCACCTGCTCAGTCAGTTCTATTGTATCTAATTAATTAATTTCGATGTTAAATAGGTTAAAATTGAATTTCTTAACTGTACTCTTCAGCTGTAGTAAGGGGTCCTGGTTTAAACTACTTGGCCAATCAAAAGAGACACAGAAGAGATACCCACCAATCACCTACCTGATATCCTTAGACGTCATACTTCAGCTCTGACAGGTAGAAACAGGTTGAAGGGACTTTCTGCCATCAGTTTTTATTTCCCGCCATTGCTGCCCTTCTCACCTGCACCAGTGCCGACCTTCAGTACTGCCCCTCCAACAGTGCAGGGCTCCCTCAATACTGCCCCTCCAACAGTGCAGCACCCTTCAGTATTGCCCCTCCAACAGTGAGGCACTCCCTCAGTACTGACCGTCCAATGTGCAGCACCCTTTCAGTGCTGACGCTGCAGCAGTCCCTCAGTACTGACACATCTGACAGTGCAGCGGTCTCTCAGTGCTGACTCTATGACAGTGTACCACTCCCTCAGTACTGACCCTAACCCTCAATTGAAGAATTGTCCCCTTGAACTGGAAAATTGCTGCTGCCATTCTATATGTCGAGAAGATTGGCAGTGAATCTGTATGAAACTAGAATGCTGTTTTGGGCTGCATTAGAGTGCTTCAGCTGGAGCTTGGTGATAGGGGGAGTTTGGTGAAGAGGGAAGGAGGGATCCTTTCATTTTCTACCTTTCCTCAGTAAGAAGAGCAGCAGCCTCGGTAAGTAGGACCTGGTGAGTATTTCTTCTGTCCTTAATATTCTCTAAACGAGATGAAGTAAAAGTAAAGAGAGTAATTTAAGGGTAAATCACGGCCGGGCGGCTCGGCCATGTGGAATGCTCCGCCTGTGCAATGTGGGAAGTCAGGGACACTTCCAGTATCCAGGGCGACCACGTTTGCAGGAAGTGTCTCCAGCTGCAGCTACTCAAAATCCGTGTTTCGGAGTTGGAGCTTTGGCTGGAGTCACCGTGGAGCACCCACAAGGATGAGATCTTTGCGGATAGCACGTACAGTGAGGTGGTCACACCGCAGTAAAGTGCACAGGCAGAAAGGGAATGCGTGACTGCCAGGCAGAGTAAAAGCATTAGACAGGTAGTTCAGGAGTCCCCTGGGTTCATCTCCTTCTCCAACAGATTTTCTGTTTTTGATACTGCCTGGGGAGATGGTTTCTGGGGGGGAAGACAGCAAGAGCCAAGTCCTGGCACCATGAGTGGCTCAGCTGCACAGGATGGTTGGGGGGGGGGGGCGGTGGGGAAGGGTGGGAGAGCAATAATGATAGCGGATTCTATCGTTAGGTGTTAGGGGAACAGATTGATGTTTCTGCGGCCACAGACGTGACACCAGGATGGTATGTTGCCTCCCTGGTGCCAGGATCAAGGACATCACTGAACGGCTGCAGGACATTCTGAAGGGGGAGGGTGAACAGCCAGTGGTCGTGGTCCAAATTGGTACAAACAACATAAGTAAAAAAAGGGATGAGGGGGATGAGGTCCTGAAAGCAGAATATAAGGAGCTAGGAAATAAATTAAAAGGCAGGACCTCAAAGGTAGTAATCTCAGGATTACTCCCAGTGCCACATGCTAGCGAGATCAGGAATAGGGAGATAGACCGGATGGATGTATGGCTGGAGAGATGGTGTAGGAGGGAGGGATTTAAATTCCTGAGGCATTGGGACCAATTCTGGGGAAGATGGGACATGTACAAGCTGGACGGGTTGCACCCCAGCAGGACCAATATCCTTGCTGGAGTATTCGCCAGTAGTGTGGGGGAGGGTGTAAACTAGAGTGGCAGGGAAATGGGAGCCTGAGTTCAGGACACTTGCCTTTATCAATCGAGGCATAGATTACAAAAGTAGGGAGGTCATGTTGGAGTTGTATAGAACCTTAGTGAGGCTACAGCTGGAGTACTGTATGCAGTTCTGGTCGCTACATTATAGGAAGGATGTGATTGCACTGGTGGGGGTGCAGCGGAGATTCACCAGGATGTTGCCTGGGATGAAACATTCAAGTTATGATGAGAGGTTGGATAGACTTGGGTTGTTTTCATTGGAGCAGAGAAGACTGAGGGGTGACCTGATCGAGGTGTACAAGATTATGAGGGGCATGGACAGGGTGGATACAGAGCAGCTGTTCCCTTTAGTTGAAGGGTCAGTCACAAGGGGGCATAAGTTCAAGGTGAGGGGCAGGAGGTTATGGGGGGATGAGGTGAAAATCTTTTTTACCCAAAGGGTGGTGACGGTCTGGAATGCACTGCCTGGGAGGGTGGTGGAGGCGGGTTGCCTCACATCCTTTAAAAAGTACCTGGATGAGCACTTAGCACGTCATATCATTCAAGGCTATGGGCCAAGTGCTGGTAAATGGGATTAGGTAGGTCAGGTGTTTCTCACATGTCGGTGCAGACTCGATGGGCCAAAGGGCCTCTTCTGCACTGTGATTCTGTGAGTGGGGAGACACAAGAGGGGGAAACAAAGATAGAGACGAAGGACAGAAAAGTAAAAAGTCAAAGTGGAAGGCAGAGGAAACAGGGGCTAGCAGCAAATAGGGCCATAGTACAAAAAATGTGTAAAAATGTTAAAAGACAAGTATAAAGGCACTGTATCTGAATGCATGGAGCATTTGCAATAAGATGAACAAGTTAACAGCGCAAATAGTTGTAAACGGGTATGATATGACTGCGATTACAGAGACATGGCTGCAGGATGACCAAGGCTAGGAACTGAATATCCAAGGGTATTCGATATTTAGGAAGAACAGGCAAAAAGTTAAAGGAGGTGGCGAAGCACTGTTAGTTAAGGATGAAATCAGTGCAATCGTGAGACAGCATATTGGCTCAGAAGATCTAGATGTAGAGTCAGTCTGGGTGGAGGTAAGAAGCAGTGAGGGGTGGAAAACATAAGTGGGAGCTGTCTATAGGCCTCCAAACAGTAGTGATAAGGTAGGGGATGGCATTAAACAGGAAATTAGAGATGCAAGTAACAAGGGTGCTACAGTAATCATGGGTGACGTTAATCTACATATAGACTGGGCAAACCAAATTAGCAATAATACTGTGGTGGATGAATTCCTGGAGTGTATACGAGATGGTTTTTTAGACCAGTATGTCGAGGAACCAACTAGGCTATCCTAGATTTGCTTTTGTGCAATGAGAAGGGTTTAATTAATAATCTTGTTGTGTGGGGTCCCTTAGGGAACACAGTGACCATAACATGATAGAATTCTTCATTTGGATGGAAAGTGAAGTACTCCGATCTGAAACTAGAGTCCTAAATCTTAACGAAGGAAACTATGAAGGTGTGAGGTGCAGGTAGATTGGGGAATTGCCAAAGGCTAATATTGAAGGAACGAATGTATGCATTGCAACAGTTATACATTCCTTTATGGCGCAAGAACACAATAGGAAAAGTGGCTAACAAAAGAAATTAAGGATGGTATTAGATCCAAAGGGGAGTCATATAAAGTTGCTACAGAAAGTAGCAAGCCAGAGGATTGGGAGCAGTTTAGAATTCAGCAAAGGAGGACCAAGAGATTGATTAAGGGGGGAAAAATAGAGTATGAGAATAAGCTTGCAATGAACATAAAAGCAGACTGTAAAAGCTTCTATAAGTATGTAAAAAGAAAAAGATTAGTGAAGACAAATGTAGGTCCCTTACAGTCTGAAATGGGAGAATTTATAATAGAGAACAAGGAAACGGCAGAGTAATTAAACAGCTACTTTAGTTTTATCTTCACAGAGGAAAACACAAATAACTTCCCAGAAATGCCAGGGAATCAAACATCTAGTGAGGAGGAGGAATTGAAGGAAATTAGTATTACTAAAAAATAGTACTGGAGAAATTAATGGGATTGAAAGCCGATAAATCTCCAGGGCCTGATAATCTACATCCCAGGGCGCTAAAGGAAGTGGCCTTGGAAATAGTGGGTGTATTGGTTATCATCTTCCAAAACCCTGTAGATTCTGGAACTGCCCCAGCAGATTGGAGGGTGGCAAATATAACCCCACTATTTAAAAAAGGAGGGAATGAGAAAACAGGGAATTACAGACCAGTTAGCCTAATGTCAGTAGTAGGGGAAATGCTAGAGTCTATTATAAAGAATGTGATAGGACACTTAGAAAATATCAACAGGATTGGACAAAGTCAACATGGATTTATGAAAAGGAAATCATGTTTGACAAACCTACTGGAGTTTTTTGAGGAAGTAACTAGTAGAATAGATAAGGGAGAACCAGTGGATGTGGTGTATTTGGATATTGAAAAGGCTTCTGATAAAGTCCCACATAAGAGATTAGTGTGAAAAATTAAAGCACCTGGGATTGGGGGAATATATTGGCATGGATTGAGAATTGGTTAGCAGACAGGAAACAGAGAATAGGAATAAATGGGTCTTTATCAGAGTGGCAAGCGGTAACCAGTGGGGTACCGCAGGGATCAGTGCTTGGGCCCCAGCTGCTCACAATATATATCAATAATTTTGATGAGGAAACCAAATATTTCAAAAATTGTTGATGACACTTGGTGGGAAGTGAGTGGTGAGGAAGGTGTTAAGAGGCTTCAAGGCAATTTAGACAGGTTTAGTGGCTGGGCAAATACATGGCAGATGCAGTTTAATGTGGATAAGCGTGAAGTTATCCACTTTGGTAGGAAAAACAGAATAGCAGAGTATTCTTTACATAGATTGGGAAATGTTGATGTACAAAGGGACCTGGGTGTCCTTGTACACCAATCACTGAAAGCAAGCATGCAGGTGCAGCAAGCAGTTAAGAAGGCAAATGGTATGCTGGCTTTCATTGCGAGAGGACTTGAGTACAGGAGCAAGGATGTCTCACTGCAGCTGTACAAGGACCTTGGTGAGACCACACCTGGAGTATTGTGTACAGTTTTGGTCCCCTTACCTAAGAAAGGATTTACTTGCCATAGGAGTGCAGCGAAGGTTCACCAGACTGATTCCTGGGATGGCAGGATTGTCTTATGAGGAGAGATTGGGCCGACTAGGCCTGTACTCACTGGAGTTTAGAAGAATGAGAGCGGGTCTCATTGAAACGTATAACATTCTGACAGGGATGGGCAGACTGGATGCAGGGATGATGTTTCCCCTGGCTGTGGGGTTCTAGAACAAGGGGTCATGGTCTCAGGATACGGGGTAGGCCGTTTAGGACCGAGATGAGGAGAAGCTTCTTCACTCAGAGGGTGGTGAACTTGTGGAATTCTCTACCACAGAGGGCTGTGGATACCAAGTCACTGATTATATTTAATAAGGAAATAGATAGATTCCTGGACTCTAAAGGCATCAAGGGGTATGGGGAGAGAGTGGGATTGCGGCGTTAAGATAGAGAATCAGCCATGACTTATTGAACGTGTTAAGTCATATCTAATTATGTTAGTTGGATTTTCTGAGAAGGTAGTTGCCAGGGTATGAGCAGTTCCAAGGGATGTGTATTGGGGCCTCAGCTTTTCATTATACTTATCAGTTTATTAGGTGAAGGAATAGAGAATAGTTTATCCAGGTTTGCTGACATCATCAAATTTGGTGGCACAGTAAATCGTGCTGGCAGGAGCAGAAAGTGGCAAATGGGCATGAACAGGTTGAATGTGGGCAAACTGGCAGATGGAGTTTAATATGGGAAAGTGTGAGGAATCCACTTTGGACTGAAGATAAGTCTCAAACTGAAAGAAAAAGCACATAAAGTACAGATTTGTGATAAATCAGAAACTGAATAGAATCTAAAAGACCAGCAAAGAATGACTTAACAAGTAAAAGGGAGGGAGAAAACTAGCTAGAAATATAAAAACAGATAGGGAAAGTTTGTACAAATATTTAAACAGGGAAAGAATAACTAAAGTGATTGTTGGACCTTGAGAGTGAGTGAGTCTGGGGAATTAATAACAGTAAATAAGGAAATGGTGGAAGTGTTGAACAGTTATTTTGTGTCTGCCTTCACTGTAGAGGACACAAACAGCATCCCAGAAATACCTGAAAATCAAAAGGTTAAAGGGAGGGAGGAATTTAAATTAATTAGAATCACCAGAAAAAGGGGACTGAGAAAACAACTTGAAATAGAGGCTGTCAAATCCCCAGGACCTGATGGGCTGCATCCTAGGTCTTAAAAGAAATGGCTGTTGAGGTAGTTGATGCATTGGTTGTAATTTTGCAAAATTCCCTAGATTCTGGAAAGGTCCCATCAGATTGGAAAGCAGTGAATGTAACAGTATTCAAGAAAGGTGGCAGGCGGAAAGTAGGAAACCACAAGCCAGCTAGCTGGCTTGATATTGGAATATCCATCATTGGAATATTGCTGAAATCTATTATTAAAGAGGTTATAGCTGGACGCTTAGAAAATTTCAATGCAACCAGGCAGAGTCTGACTAATTTATCTGAGTTCTGTAAAAAAGTAACAAGCAAGGTGGATAAAGGGGAACCTGTAGATGTGATGTACTTGGATTTTCAAAAGGTGCCACAGCAAAGGTTGCTACACAAGATAATAGGACATGGCTTTGAGGATAACGTGCCAGCATGTGAAGGTGCGCACATATTCGCCAGTCAGCGTGTGAAGGTGTGTACACAGTCACTAGTCAGTGTGTGAAGGTGTGTACCCACTCACTGTTCAGTATGTGAGGTGTGTACACAGTCAACAGTGTGTGAAGGTGCATACACAGTCACCAGTGCGTGAAGGTGCATACACAGTCACCAGTGCGTGAAGGTGCATACACAGTCACCAGTGCGTGAAGGTGCATACACAATCACCAGTCAGTGTGAAGGTGCATACACAGTCACCAGTGTGTGAAGGTGCATACACAGTCACCAGTGTGTGAAGGTGCATACGCAGTCACCAGTGTGTGAAGGTGCATACGCAGTCACCAGTGTGTGAAGGTGCATACGCAGTCACCAGTGTGTGAAGGTGCATACGCAGTCACCAGTGTGTGAAGGTGCATACGCAGTCACCAGTCAGTGTGTGAAGGTGCATACACAGTCACCAGTCAGTGTGTGAAGGTGCATACACAGTCACCAGTCAGTGTGTGAAGGTGCATACACAGTCACCAGTCAGTGTGTGAAGGTGCATACACAGTCACCAGTCAGTGTGTGAAGGTGCATACACAGTCACCAGTCAGTGTGTGAAGGTGCATACACAGTCACCAGTCAGTGTGTGAAGGTGCATACACAGTCACCAGTCAGTGTGTGAAGGTGCATACACAGTCACCAGTCAGTGTGTGAAGGTGCATACACAGTCACCAGTCAGTGTGTGAAGGTGTGCATGCAGTCACTAGTCAGTGTGCGAAGATGTGTACACTGTCACCAGTGAGGAAGTGTGTTTACACGCTCACTAGTCAGTGTGTGAGGTGTGTACACGGTCAAGAGTGTGTACACAGCTGCCAGTCAGCGTGTGGAGGGGCGCGCACGCTCGCCCGTCAGCGTGTGGAGGGGCGCGCACGCTCGCCCGTCAGCCTGTGGAGGGGCGCGCACGCTCGCCCGTCAGCCTGTGGAGGGGCGCGCACGCTCGCCCGTCAGCCTGTGGAGGGGCGCGCACGCTCGCCCGTCAGCCTGTGGAGGGGCGCGCACGCTCGCCCGTCAGCCTGTGGAGGGGCGCGCACGCTCGCCCGTCAGCCTGTGGAGGGGCGCGCACGCTCGCCCGTCAGCCTGTGGAGGGGCGCGCACGCTCGCCCGTCAGCCTGTGGAGGGGCGCGCATGCTCGCCCATCAGCCTGTGAAGTGGTGTACATGCTCGCCCGTCAGTGTGTGAGGGTGTGTACACACTCACTAGCCAGCGTGTGAAGGTGTGTACACAGTCACCAGTGTGTGAGGGTGTGTACATGCCCAATAGCATTCAGCCCCACCAAAAGTGGTGGTGCTAACTTAGTCATCATGCTTACACACTAATGATGCTGGCAATGTACCTGGTTTGATGCTCTGTTGCCTTGCAGCTGCACGTTCCATGCTGTCCTTCACACAATAGTACAACTCGCGACACTGCCAAAAAAACCACACAGCAAATAGTATTAGTTACAGTCAGGATGGGGAGGTCGAGCGATGAGGGGAGGTGGGGGTGTGGGGGGAGCAACGTTTTGTTGCGGGGTTGATGGGAATAAGGGGCTGGGCAAGCAGGGAACAGAGAGACACAGAGCAAGAGACAGCAAGTAAACATGCGTCGGAATGCTGATCCAGAGACAGGGCTTGTGCTCGTACCTTCTTGGTGTAGAATTTGTTGAGCTGGGTCTCCTGTCCATTGCGTCTCCACAGACACAGGACCTTGGTTTTTGGACAGTACGTCATGTTAATGAGTTTCTCGTACCACCAGCGCTCGTAGACAGTCCCGATGTTACTGCGCAGTACTATGCAGTCATCACAAACCTGGTAAGCACAAGGAGCACACGAAGCTAGAGCAAGCCCAGTAAATTACATCCAATAGTGCAGACAACACCACAGTCCCGCCTCCCCAAGATGCCAGCAATGACCCACCATCACTTTCCAAACACATATGGTTGGGGAGGCACCAGGGGTCAACTCTGTCCTTGGTGAACACAGGACAGGCTAATGAACTGAACTCAGCATAATCAGAGGTACCAAAGCAGCAGAGACTCCCCATAGGTAACACAAATAAATGAGGCAGTGCCACCAGCTTAAGAGCAGAAAAATCATCATTCAAAGACAGAGCTAAACAAGGCCGAAATCATGTTGCACAGAATCTCTCCAAAACATTAGCTGCTTGAGGGAACCCCAGCACATTAATGAGGGGAAGCCATCAATCAAGGTCAATGTGAATAAGGACATTGGGGACATGCTGAATAATGACTGTGTCAATATTTACAGTATAGGAAGGAGTCAGCATGTCTGACATCCCAAGGAAAATAATATTGGATCAGGGACAGGAACTCACCAAAATGAACAGAAGCAAAATAACTGCAATAAAGAAAATGATGACATTAAACAGTGACAATTCCCCAGGATCAGATGGTTTCCATCCCTGGGTTTAAAGGAAGTCAGTGAGAATATTGCAAGTACTCTAATTCTAATTGTCCAAAGCAGAATGGGGAGGCAATGGTGTAGTGGTATTGTTGCTGGACTAGTAATCCAGAAACCCAGGGTAATGCCCTGGGGACCTGGGTTCGAATCATAAAAATCTGGAATTAAAAGTTTGATGATGACCGTTGTCGATTGTTGTAAAAACCCATCTGATTCACTAATGCCCCTTAGGGAAGGAAATCTGCCATCCTTACCTGGCCTACATGTGACTCTTAAATGCCCTCTGAACAAGGGTAATGAGGGATGGACACAATTTTAAAAAATGGGCAGATAATGTGATTGTCAGGATGTGACTGGTGGTGCCCTGCCAGGATCTGTGTTGGGGCCTCAAATATTCGTCATAATGATTAACAACTTAGATGATTGGATAGAAAGCCACATATGCTAATGAGTTAATGACACTAAGATAAGCAGCATTGTCAGCAGTGTGGATGGAAGTAAAAAATTACAAAGAGATATTAATAGATTAAGTGAATGGACAGAACTGTGGCAAATGGATTTGTGGAATGTGCCTTTGCAAAGAAGGTCTGGAGAGAGATGCAGTAGTTTTTGTTGAGGTTGATCCCAAGCAGTTCTGTGACACACGACTCTGTGCTCTACGGGTTGTTCCCAGGGACACACACCAAGACAAACATCGACTGCAGCTGGAGGATCATCAACTCGGTGAAAGACGCTCTCCAGTCTGCCCAAAACTTGTTGATCTTCCAGTGCAAAGAGTTGTTCCTGACCGAGTGTTGCAGACTGGCACATTCCAAGGTCCAGGGCTACATGCTTAGGGACGCATTAAAGCTTGGGGCAGTTGCCGCAAAGGCGCAATGGGGAAAGGTCGCTGTCTAAGACCTTTCTGCCATGGGCTGGGAAAGGTATAGACCCCTCGGCTCACAATGAATGTACGCACTGAATACTAACAGTATTATAATTGAATTGAAGCACTGCAGAGTGCAACATGATGTACGTTGATAACTCCAATATCATTGCACTGATTGTCTGTAATGACCATACTGAAATGGCTAATATTCATTGATTGTATTGAAGCACCTCGTGATCCATGTGTAAAAGTTGAATCTGATCGCACTTTTTGTGATGGCAATTTAGAAATGTTTTGTAATGTTCTTTCAGATACTTTATGAATAAAGTATATTTTTCCAAAAAAAAAATGGATTTCAATGTAATCGAAGGTGAGGTCATCCACTTTGGATCTAAAAAGGAGAGAACGGGACTTTCTAAATGATGAGAAATTAGAAACAGTGAAGGTCCAAATGAGACTTGGGCTCCAGGTACACAGATCATTAAGATGTCCTGAACAGGTACAGAAAAGATTCAGAAAGGCTAATGGAATTCTGCTCTTTACGTATGGAGAACTGGAATAGAAGGGGGTAGGAATCATGCTTCAGCTACACAAAGCCCTGGTTAGACCACACCTGGAGTATTGTGAACAGTTCTGGGCACCACACCTTAGGAAGGATATATTGGCCTTGGAGGGAGTACAGTGTGGGTTTCCCAGAATGATTCCTGGACTCCAAAGGTTAAATTATGAGGAGAGATTGCACAAAATAGAATTGTACTCCTGGAATTTACAAGATTAAATGGTGATTTGATCAAGGTTTTCAAGGTATTTTGGGGAAGGGACAGGGGAGATAGAGAAAAACTATTTGCTGATTGGGGAGTCTAGGATTGGGAGGCGTAACTTAAAGACGACCTTCAGGGGGTGAAATTAGGAAATACATCTACACATAAAGAGTGGAAGAAGTTTGGAACTCTCGTCCACAAACAGCAATTGATGCTCGTCATGTAGATTTTAAGCTATATGGGTTTAGATCACAAATCAGCCATGCTCAGATTAAATGGTAAAACAGGCTTGAGGGGCTGAATGCTCCCCATTGAGGAGGGGACCCTAGGCATCAGGACTGTACCATAACACCAGTGAGGAGGGGACCCTAGGAATCATGACTGTCCCAAAACACCAGTGAGGAGGAGACCCACTCAAATTTGAACCATTACTCCAATACTTAGGGATCATGAATGGCTGTACACGTTTGAAGGTGCTGCATTCAGCATGACAAAGTGGTCAGCACTACAAAACATCATGAGGCTGAATTTCTCTGTACACGTGTGCATGCCAAGGACTTAGCTCAGCAAATCTGACAGAACTACAGGCAAATGTGTTACTCTTTGTTGCACATTCTCCATCACAGGGCATTTGAGAAGATCTGGTGTTTAAGGTGTGATCGAGCTTCCAGTACCTCCATGAAAAAGATTTCGCCATTGGTGTCAGTTCCTGCATGCACCACAAACGTCTGCTTCTTGATATGGCGGCTACCACAGGGTCTGATGTGGAGGTCACGGCTGTCCTGTGAATCAAATGCAAGGCCATTAAAGGAATAGCTGGTGCCAACCTACCCAGTGCAGACACAAGGGCATTCCTAATGTGTGGAGCTATCAGGGCTAAGGGGTCAATGTGTGAACACCAACAAGTCCAGAGGGAGCACTGTAGTCCTGACGCTCTGGCTTCTTGTCCAGCATTATTCTATTCACAGCTAACAACATGTCCTGGCCCATCTCCAACATCTCAGACAGATGTGCCTAACCTCGTTTTTCAGGCTGGAATCTTTCCAATCATTCTGACTGACTGCAGTCTCACTGCTATGGGCATCTCTGACTGAAATCTCTCAGCTGTGCGTGCGCCTGCCTGTAATCTTCCTGCTATAGGTGTGTCTGGATGTAATCTTCCTGCTATGGATGTCTGACTCTCATCTCCCGGCTGTGCGTGTGCCTGCTTGTAATCTCCTAGCTGTACTGTTAGGAAGAGTGTCCCAGGACTTTGACCAGCAACACTGAAGGAATGGCAATATATTTCCAAGTCAGGATGGTGAGTGGCTTGGAGGGGAACTTCCAGGTGGCGGTGTTCCCATCTATCCTCTGCCCTTGTCCCTCTAGATAGTAGTAGTCGTGGGTTTGGAAGGTGCTGCCTAAGGAGACTTGGTGAATTCCTGCAGTGCGCCCTGTAAATGGTACACACTGCTGCTACTATGTGTCGGTGGTGGAGGGAGTGAACGTTGCAGATGTGATGCCAATTAGGGGGGCTGCTTTGTCCTTGTTGAGTGTTGTGGGAGCTGCACTCATTCAGGAAAGTGGGGAGTATTCCATCACACTCCTGACTTGTGCCTTGTAGATTGTGGACAGGCTTTGGAGAATCAGGTGAGTTACTCGTCGCAGGATTCCCAGCCTCTGACCTGCTCTTGTAGCCACAATATTGATATGGTTGGTACAGTTCAGTTTTGGGTCTGACTGTAACCTTCCCTGCTCGCGAGCGCGCCTGACTGTAACCTTCCCTGCTCGCGAGCGCGCCTGACTGTAACCTTCCCTGCTCGCGAGCGCGCCGGACTGTAACCTCCCCTGCTCGCGAGCGCGCCGGACTGTAACCTCCCCTGCTCGCGAGCGCGCCTGACTGTAACCTCCCCTGCTCGCGAGCGCGCCTGACTGTAACCTCCCCTGCTCGCGAGCGCGCCTGACTGTAACCTCCCCTGCTCGCGAGCGCGCCTGACTGTAACCTCCCCTGCTCGCGAGCGCGCCTGACTGTAACCTCCCCTGCTCGCTAGCGCGCCTGACTGTAACCTCCCCTGCTCGCGACCGCGCCTGACTGTAACCTCCCCTGCTCGCGACCGCGCCTGACTGTAACCTCCCCTGCTCGGGAGGGCGCCTGACTGTAACCTCCCCTGCTCGGGAGGGCGCCTGACTGTAACCTCCCCTGCTCGCGAGCGCGCCTGACTGTAACCTCCCCTGCTCGCGAGGGCGCCTGACTGTAACCTCGCCTGCTCGCGAGGGCGCCTGACTGTACACTTCCGGCTGCGAGGGCGCCTGACTGTTGTCTTCCGGCTGCGAGGGCGCCTGACTGTTGTCTTCCGGCTGCGAGGGCGCCTGACTGTTGTCTTCCGGCTGCGAGGGCGCCTGACTGTTGTCTTCCGGCTGCGAGGGCGCCTGACTGTTGTCTTCCGGCTGCGAGGGCGCCTGACTGTTGTCTTCCGGCTGCGAGGGCGCCTGACTGTTGTCTTCCGGCTGCGAGGGCGCCTGACTGTTGTCTTCCGGCTGCGAGGGCGCCTGACTGTTGTCTTCCGGCTGCGAGGGCGCCTGACTGTTGTCTTCCGGCTGCGAGGGCGCCTGACTGTTGTCTTCCGGCTGCGAGGGCGCCTGACTGTTGTCTTCCGGCTGCGAGGGCGCCTGACTGTTGTCTTCCGGCTGCGAGGGCGCCTGACTGTTGTCTTCCGGCTGCGAGGGCGCCTGACTGTTGTCTTCCGGCTGCGAGGGCGCCTGACTGTTGTCTTCCGGCTGCGAGGGCGCCTGACTGTTGTCTTCCGGCTGCGAGGGCGCCTGACTGTTGTCTTCCGGCTGCGAGGGCGCCTGACTGTTGTCTTCCGGCTGCGAGGGCGCCTGACTGTTGTCTTCCGGCTGCGAGGGCGCCTGACTGTTGTCTTCCGGCTGCGAGGGCGCCTGACTGTTGTCTTCCGGCTGCGAGGGCGCCTGACTGTTGTCTTCCGGCTGCGAGGGCGCCTGACTGTTGTCTTCCGGCTGCGAGGGCGCCTGACTGTTGTCTTCCGGCTGCGAGGGCGCCTGACTGTTGTCTTCCGGCTGCGAGGGCGCCTGACTGTTGTCTTCCGGCTGCGAGGGCGCCTGACTGTTGTCTTCCGGCTGCGAGGGCGCCTGACTGTTGTCTTCCGGCTGCGAGGGCACCTGACTGTTGTCTTCCGGCTGCGAGGGCACCTGACTGTTGTCTTCCGGCTGCGAGGGCACCTGACTGTTGTCTTCCGGCTGCGAGGGCGCCTGACTGTTGTCTTCCGGCTGCGAGGGCGCCTGACTGTAGTCTTCCGGCTGCGAGGGCGCCTGACTGTAGTCTTCCGGCTGCGAGGGCGCCTGACTGTAGTCTTCCGGCTGCGAGCGCGCCTGACTGTAGTCTTCCGGCTGCGAGGGCGCCTGACTGTAGTTTTCCGGCTGCGAGGGCGCCTGACTGTAGTCTTCCGGCTGCGAGGGCGCCTGACTGTAGTCTTCCGGCTGCGAGGGCGCCTGACTGTAGTCTTCCCGCTGCGAGGGCACCTGACTGTAATCTTCCGGCTGCGAGTGTGCCTGACTAATCTTCCAATGTGTCTGACTACAGTCTTCCTATGGGCAGAAATTTGCGCTGAGCGGGAGAGTACGTGTCTGACCTACTCGAGCATAAAATGACGCGTGATGACGTCAGGTGAGCACCCCAACCCATCGCGCAACATTCTGGTCGGTGGGTGCAAATGGGAGTCGGCAGCGCACCCACCAACAATTAACAGGCTTATTAAGGCTATTAAAGTAATAATTGAAAGAAATTTTTTGCTGCGTGTCCACCTTGTGGTTGGTGGGCAAGCGAAAAGACCAACTGGTCTTTGGATTTTTTAGGAAACCTCTTTCACGGGCGGAATGAGGTTTCCAACGGTTATTAAAAAATAAAAATTTTAAAATTTCATCTATACCATGTCCCCGCTCGTTAATTGGCCAGCCAGCGTGAAATCGATGCTGGGGCCGATCGTGGGCGGCGACCAGCTTTGGGGCCGCTCCCTGGCCCGCCCAAGGTGGGGAAAACACTGCCCTGCGTCTGACTGTAATCTTCCTGCTGTGTGTGCCTGACTGTAATCTTCCTGCTGCGTGTCTGACTGTAATCTTCCTGCTGCGTGTCTGACTGTAATCTTCCTGCTACAAGTGTTTCTGACTGTAATCTTCCTGCTACAAGTGTTTCTGACTGTTATCTTCCTGCTACAAGTGTTTCTGACTGTTATCTTCCTGCTGGTGTATATCCCAGGAGGGGGCACATGGCAACTTTGGACAGCGACGGAGTGGAAATGCTCACCAGGTGTGGGAGGCGGTCGAGCAGCTCGTTCACTTCCTGACTGTGCACCAGTCCAATGTGTGATTTACCCATCAGCCTCCTCACCTTCTTCCGGATGTCGTTCTTGTTGACCTGCACACAGGATGTGACACCAATAAACAGACTGGAACTGTGCACCAATCTGCAAAACACTCTCCAAATCATAAAATTTCTGCTCTGTCACCTAAAGCTCAAGTCTTTCTCTTAATCAGACTTTCAAAACATTCAGATAACAACTTATATGTATATAGCACCTTTCATGAAATAAAACATCCCAACATGCTTCACAGGTGTATTATAAAATAAAGTATGACACTGAAGCAAGTGAGAAATTAAGTCCAAAGTTTGGTCAAATAAGTTTTAAGAAGTTTCTTAAAGGAGGAAAGTGAGCAGGGAAAGAGGTATTGGGAGAGTATTCCAGAGTAGTTGCTGGCCAATTGTAGGAGTGCAGTCAAAGGGTAGAGTGATTAAAATCAGTGATGTACAAGAGGACATGGACAGATAACTCAAAAGATTGTGATGCTGGAGAAGATTACAGACACGGAGAGATTTGAAAACAAGGATGGGAATTTTAAAATTAACATGTTACTTGACCAGCAGACAATGTAGGTCAGTGAGCACAGGGGTGACAGGGGAAAAGGACTTGGTGCAAGTCAAGTCACAAGCAGAACACAGGACGACAAGAAATGCGAGTAGACCACTCGGCCTATCCTGTCTGCTCTGCCATTCAACACGATCATGGCAGACCTTGGGTTTCAACCCCATTTTCCCGCCCGCTCCCCATGTCCTTTAATTCCCTGATAGATCAAAATTCTGTGTATCCCAGCCTTGAATGTATTCAATGATGGAACATCCACACCCCTATGGGGTAGAGAATTCCAAAGATTCACAACCCTTTGAGTGAAGAAATTTATCCTCATCTCAGTCCTAAATGATTGGTCCACTATCCTGAGACTGTGCCCCTGTGTTTTGATTCCCTGACCAAGGGAAAAAATCTCTCAGTGTCTACCCTATCAAATCAAACCCCTTCAGAGTCTTGTAAGTTTCAAAGAAATCGCACCTCATTCTTCAAAACTCTATAAGCCCAGGATAACCCCTTCAACCCAGGGACCAGTTTAGTGAACTTGCGCTGTACCACCTCCAAATCAAGTATATCCTTTCTTAAATGTGGAGACAAAACTTGGATAACCCCACGCTTATGGAAGGTAAAATGTGGAAGGCCAGTCAGGAGTTGGAATAATCAGAAGGGGAGAAAAAGGCCACAAATGGTAGTTTCAGCAGCAGATGAGCTGAGACGGGGCAAGGTTGGGCGATGTCACTGAGATGGAAATAGGCGGGCTTGATGATAAGATGAATATGAGGTCGACAGCTTATCTCACGGTCACACCTCATAGCAAGGTTGCAAACAGACTGGCTTAATTTCAGACTGTTGCCAGGGAGAGGGAGGGAGTCAGTAGCTAGAGAACATGATTTGGAGTAGGGACTGGAAACAATAGCTTCAGTCGTCCCAACAGTTAATTGGAGGAAATTTCTGCTCATCCAGTACTGAATGTTGGTTAAATAGTCTGATAACTTAGCAACAGTGGAGTCATTGAGAGGGGCGATGGTGAGATAGAGCTGAGGGTTATCAGCATAGGTGCGAAAACTAGCACTGTGCAGTTGGAGGATGTAGCCAAGGGCCAGCTTGTGGCTAAGAAATAAGAGGGACCCAAGGATGCGTCTTTTGCTGGGACCAGAGGCATTGATGCAGGAGCAGAAAGAGCAGCCATTGCAAATGTATCTCTGGCTACAATTAGACAGGTAAGAATGGAACCACATGAGACTCCCACCCAGCAGGATGACAATGGAGAGGCATTAGAGGAGGATGCAGTGATCAACCATGTCAAAGGAAACAGACAGGTCGAGAAGCATGAAGAGGTATAATTTACCCTTGTCACAATCACTTTGGGTGTAATTTGTAACTTGATAAGGGCTGTTTCATACTTTGGCAGGAGTGGAAACCTGATTGGAGGGATTCAAAATGGAGTTCCGGGAAAGGTTGGCATGGATTCGGGAGGTGACAACTCATTCAAGGACTCTGGAGAGGAAAGGGAGGTTGGATTCGGGGCAGTAGTTTGCAAGGCCATGGGGTCAAGGGTTGTTTTTTTTGTACAGAGGAGTGATGAGGGCAGATTTAAATCAGGGACAACACTTTACAGAGAGAACTGTTACCAATATCAGCTAACAGGGGAACCAGCCAGGGAAGTTGAGTGGTCAGCAATTTAGTGAAAATAGGGTCGAGAGAACAGAACATGGGTCACCTGGATAACATAAGAAAACATGAAGTGAGATAGGACATCCGTCAAAAAGTACAATTCCTACCCTAAGCGTGTTTGATGAGGACAGGTTAGAGGGAACTTTATACTATTCCTAACGCCGTGCTGTATCTGTCCCGGGAGTGTTTGATAGGGGCAGTGGAGAGGGAGCTTTACTCTGGATCTAACCCCGTGCTGTATCTGTCCTGGGAGTGTTTAATGGGGAGAGTGTAGGGATCTATGGTCATGTACACCAAGGTCCCTCTGATCCTCTGTATTTCCTTGGGTCCTACCATTCATTGTGTATTCCCTTGCTGAGTTAGTCTTCCCAAAATGCATCACCTCTCACTTCTCAGGATCAAATTCCATTTGCCACTACTCTGCCCATCTTACCAGCCCATCTATATCATCCTGTAATCTAAGGCTTTCCTCCTCATTATTTACAACACTGCCAATTTGTGTCATCTGCGAACTTACCGATCATATCTCCTATATTCACGTTTAAATCATTAATGTACACTACAAACAACAAGAGTCCCAGCACCGATCCCTGCGGTACACCACTCATCACAAGCTTCTGATTGCAAAAACAACTTCAACCATCACCCTCTGCTCCCTGCCACTAAGCCAATTTTGGATCCAATTTGCCAAATTTCTCTGAATCCCATGGGCTCTGGCCTTCTTGACCATTCTCCCATGCGGGACCTTGTCAAAAGCCTTAATGAAGTCCATGTACACTACATCAACTGCACTATCCTCATCTACACAACTAGTCATCTCCTAAAAAAATTCAAATTTGTTAGACATGATCTCCCCCTGACAAAGCCATGCTGACTATCCCTGCCTTTCCAAGTGGAGATTAATCCTGTCGCTCAGAATTTTTTCCAATAGCTACCACTAATGTTAGACTCACTGGCCTGTAATTACCTGGTTTATCCCTACTACCCTTCTTGAATAATGGTACATTTTCTGTCCTCCAGTCTTCTGTCATCTATTCTGTGGCCAGAGAGGATTTGAAAATTAGTGTCAGAACCCCTGCAATCTCCTCCCTTGCTTCACATAGCAGCCTGGGAAACATCTCATCTGGGCCTGAGGATTTATCCACTTTTAAGCCCACTAAAACCACCAATACCTTCTCCCTTTCAATGTTAATTTGTTCTCCCTTTCAATGCTAATTTGTTCATGTATATCAGTCCCCCTCCCAATTTCTGCACCTACATTATCCTTCTCCACAGTGAACATAGATGAAAATTAATCATTTAAAACTTCACCTACGTCCTCCGGCTCCATGCACCAATTGCTACTTTGGTCCCTAATTGGCCCTATTCTTTCCTTGGTTATCCTCTTGCCCTTAAAATATTTATAAATTGCCTTGGGATTTTCTTTTGTCTTGCCACCCAGTGATTTTTCATGACCCTCTTTGTTCTCCTAATTACTTTCTTAAGTACCCCACTCCGACACTTCCTATACTCCTCTAGGGCTTCCACTGTTTTCAGCCCTCTGTATCTGTCTTAAGCCGACTTTTTTCCTTATCCAATCCTCTATATCCCTTGACCTCCAGAGTTCCCTGGACTTGGTCTGAACCTTCACCTTTACTGGAACATGTTGGCCCTGAGCTCTCACTATTTCCTTTTTCAATGACCCACTGGTCTGATGTAGGCTTTCCTACAAGTAGCTGCTCCCAGTCCACTTTGACCAGATCCTGTCTTATCATATTGAAATCAGCCTTACCCCAATACAGGATCTTTATTTCCAGTCCATCTTTGTCTTTTGTCATAACTACCTTAAGTCTTACAGAGTTATGGTCAGTATCCCCAAAATGCTCCCCACTGACTCTTCTACCACCTGCCTGGCTTCATTCCCTAAGATTAGGTCCAGTACCGCCCCTTCTCTTGTAAGAGTCTTGTGTTGACTCAAAAAGCTCTCCTAGATGCACTTTAAGAATTCCGCCCCCTCTAAGCCTTTCACACTAAGACTATCCCAATTAATTTTGGGGAAGTTGAAATCCCCTATTATTATCCTACCATTTTTGCACTTCTCAGATTTGCCTACATATCTGCTGCTCTATTTCCCGCTGACTGTTTGGAGGCCTATAGTACACTCCCAGCAAAGTGATTGCTCCCTTTTTGTTTTTAAATTCTACCCATATGGCCTCATTTGAGGAACCTTTTGAGATACCATCCCTCCTTACTGCAGTAATTGACTCAATCGTGTAATGCTACCTCCTCTTTTAAACCCCGCCTCCCTCCGTCATGCCTGAAGATTCTATACCCTGGAATATTGAGCTGCCAGTCTTGCCCTTCCCTCAACCATATCTCTGTGATAGCAACAATATCGTATTCCCATGTGTTAATCAACGGCCTCAATTCATCTGTCTTACTGTAAGACTCCTTGTATTAAAATAGATGTAATCCAGCCTTGCATTATTCCCTCATGTCTTAACCTGTCTATATTTGCTCTGCCTTCCAGACTGACTTAGTTTCTCTTCTATATTTGGCTGTGCATCACCCCCTACTGTACCTCCACTCTGTATCCCATCTCCCTGCCAAATTAGTTTAAACTCCACCACTCCCCAACAGCACTAGCAAGCCTCCGCACAAGGATGTTGGTCCCGTTCCAGTTCAGGTGCAACCCGTCTGACTTGTACAGGCCCCACCTTCGCCAGACCCAGTGATCCAGGAAACTAAAACCTTCCTTCCAGCACCACCTCTTCAGCCACACATTCATCCTCTCTATCCTCCTATTCCCACTAGCACGTGGTACAGGGAGTAATCCAGAGATCACAATCTTTGAGGTCCTGCTTCTTAATCTGCTACCTAGCTCCCTAAATTCCTGTTAAGGACCTTATCCCTCTTTCTACCTATGTCATTGGTACCAACATGAACCACAAACTCTGACTGTTCGCCCTCCTGCTTCAGAATGCCCTGAATCCGTTCTGTGACATCCCTGATCCTGGCACCAGGGAGACAACACACCATCCTGGAGTCATGTCAATGGCCGCAGAAGCATCTGTCTGCACCCCTCACTATTCAGTCCCCTAGCACCGTTGCTCTTGCACTCTTACTCCTCCCTCCTTGTGCAGCTGAGCCACCCACAGTGCTGTGAACTTGACTCTGGCTGCACTCTCCAGAGGAACCTTCACCCTCACCGTTTTCAAACACAGAAAAACGGTTCTTGAGTGAGATGCACTCTGGGGCTTTCCTGACTATCTCCTTTCTTCTGACTGCACTTCCTGGCCACAACTAAAAATGTGGTATCCAAGTAACCCTCAGCCTCGCGGATGCCCCGCTGTGTCTCCAGCTGACATTCAAGCTCCGAAACCCGTTGCACAAGCTGGTCAAGCCAGTGGCACTTCCTGCACATGTGGTCATCCAGAGATCAAGGAAGGTCTAAAAATTCCCACATGCTGCAGGCCGTACAACACACGGGACTGAGATCCCTTGCCATACTTCTTGTTTGTTTTTATTTAAAAGACTATTTTCTTAAATTTAAGCCCTGCTCTGTTCAGTAAATCTCACTCTTTACAGACCTGCTCTGCTCACTGAAGTCTTGCCTTTACAGCCCTGCTCTGCTCCCAGGAATGTTTGATGGAAAGAGTGTAGAGGAAGCTTTATTCTGGATATAACCCTGCGCTGTACCTGTCGTGGGAGCGTTTGATGGGGACAGTGTAGAGGGAGCTTTACTCTGTATCTAACCCTGTGCTGTACCTGTCCTGGGAGAGTTTGATGGGGACAGTGTAGAGGGAGCTTTACTCTATATCTAACCCTGTGCTGTACCTGTCGTGGGAGTGTTTGATGGGGACAGTGTAGAAGAAGCTTTACTCTGTATCTAACCCTGTGCTGTACCTGTCCTGGGAGTGTTTGATGGGGACAGTGTAGAGGGAGCTTTACTCTATCTAACTCTGTGCTGTACCTGTCCTGGGAGTGTTTGATGGGGACAGTGTAGAAGGAGCTTTACTCTGTATCTAACCCTGTGCTGTACCTGTCCTGGGAGAGTTTGATGGGGACAGTGTAGAGGGAGCTTTACTCTATCTAACCCTGTGCTGTACCCTTGAACACTTCCAGGGCAGTGTAGAGTACAGAAGGTTCAGACTGTTAATTTCACATCCTACTATCTGTTTATACACCAATGGCTGAGAGTTGACCTTGACCATCAGCATGTAGACGATCATATTGTAGAGTAACGTGGACAGCAAGCGGTCCTCATCATCTTCCAGCCGCTTCCGGTCGTGCTCCCCCAGTGACTCATACCTGTAGGAAGAGAGTCCCACAGGTTAACTGAAGGAGCTTGCACACTCACTAGTAGCCACTGTAGCTCTTTCCTGCAGAGTGTAGATGTGCTGTACCTGTCAATCATTTCTTGAGGCCCCTGGTCCATGCCCATTCCTTCTCTCTCCAGCATCACTGCGTCCAGATAAGTGTCCTCCCAGAACTGGACCTGGTCCCACAGCACCGAGCGTTCCTTACCTGAGGAGGAGCAGGAGGTGAGACAGTCACACCTGTTCATCCCTCTCTCACTCAGCCATGGCCACCAGTCACATCACTCAACACACAACAGTTGCATGCACCAAGGGCATTCCTAATTTCCCCAGAGTCCCAGCAGGGTGATCAGAGCATGACACCACTGGTGTGAGTTCTGCTTAATACACTGTCTTCCCACTAAATGGCTGAGGGCAGGAGGAAGCAAAAATTGCAGGCCACAGCCAGGTGATCACAACAAGAACAAATACCCAGCAGAGAGGGCAGAGTGTTACCACCAAGTTGGGAGTAGTGCACTGTCTGTCTCTAGTTCCACTACTTCACAGGTCACAAGATATATTTAAATGATTTCTCCAGCTAGTTTTATGACCAAATATTTGCTTTCCCTATTCATCTCAGAATGACCACTTGATGCCCAGGTTTGTCCAACAACAAAATTATTAGTTTATTATAAAACCAGACTTGTCAAGTGGAATGAAAAGCTTATAATCATACAGCATGAAATATTAAGTATAATAATTACTCTAAATATTCATACACATATCCCCACCCACAATAATAAAATAAAAGGACTTCTGCTCAAAAGTTTAAAAGTCAATGGTTCAAGGGGAAAGGATAGGTGATGGAGTCCTTGAAATGGTGCCTGGGTTATACAGTCGATCTCTCAGCACTGGTCAGCGAAACAATCGATGACTCGTGCACTACTTTCCAGGTGGACTTTGTGGTAAAATAAGTCAGTCAATTTCAGAACATGGGCCAGAATTTGTAGCTTGGTATGCGGGCATGTGCCCGACAGATTCAAGTGTAAAATGGCGCATGATGACATTTGGCGGGCGTCCTGCCATCGCACACTCGCATGATGTTTCAGTTGGTGGGCGCGTTGCAGTCGGCAGTGCACCCGCTGACAATTAATTGGCCTATTAAGGCTCTTAATCAATTAATTAATTGGAATTTTTCGCTGCCCATGCAACAGTTCGGTTGGCTGGCGGGCGAAAAGGTCACGTGGCCTTTGCATTGTTGGTGAAACATCATCCACAAGCAGGATGAGGTTTCGACCAGTGAATAAAAGAATAAAAACTTATTACACTCATACTTAACATGAACCTGCTCATGTAACAGAGTCACACGAGGGGACGTTTTCAGTATTTCAAAAGCCTTTATTTTTATTGATAAAAATCTTCAGCACTCTGAGGCAGCTCTGTGTCTCAGGGAGCTTTTACTGCACAAACCTGCGTGCATGTGCAAACTTTACTGTCATGGTCAACACCGGCAGCGCTGAGCGCTGCAGCGCAGGGTACATGCTGGCTGTCAATTGGCCAACCAGTGTGAAACTGCGGTCGGGCCGGATCGCGGGCGGGGATCGATTCCCGGCAGAGAGGGGTGGCGGGATCGATCCCCGGCAGAGAGGGGCGGCGGGGATCGATCCCCGGCAGAGAGGGGTGGCGGGAGCGACAGCCGGCAGAGAGGGGCAGGGG